>NC_135875.1:17458659-17758659 GCF_031162955.1 Sander vitreus | reverse complement strand
CAACAGAAAGTGTGTTACAGCAAATAGGTCTAACCATGTATTCAAGATGCACAGATGGAGAGATAGGGCGAATAATTGAGATTGTGTTCAAAACAGAGGCAACAGAGAGGAGTTGCCATGGCGACTGTTGATATGAGGAAGCAGTGCAGATCTCCCGTTGACGGGATGGGGCTGAGGCAGGACTGGCTCTGTGGTCACAGTGGCCCGGCCCTGTCCACCCTCTCTTCAAGTCTGTTTGCTGAGCCCAGCAGGAAGAAGGCAAGGCTTGCCAGGCAGCGAGCACTCTAAACATGCCTGGCCCGGGCCTGCGGTGAAGCTCCACAAACCTTAAACACTCCTCCGTTTGTGTACATACTGTATGTGTGTGCGTCCACAAACCGATGAGCTGGAGTTATTTCCAGTCTAACCGACCACATTCTTTAGAACTATCAAGTGTGTGTATGTGCCAGGCTTAAAAAAAGTTTTCCATCCTCTTGCATACTTGTGCAGAGGGTCCAGTTACGTCTCGTGCACCCAACTGACCTCCATGCAACGTTTACCTCAGTGCTCCTACCCCACGCACCACACACACTCTTATTCCTCTCACTTCCATCTCTATCTGGATGTTTTCGTACAGCTGTCAGTAATTCTAAGACAAATTTTGATATAAATTAAATGTGATCTGCTTGTTTCCATTAACGTGGTTGAAGCAAATAAACAGACTTCCTTATTGACCAAGAATGTCAAATTCAAGTAATACTGAGCAAGTTCCAGCTAATATTGGACATTTTTATAGTATTGTCATTGTTTTAAATTCTTAATATTTCCCAATGTCAAAAGCCAAATCTGGTCAAAGCTAGGGCTGTCGCAGTTACCACACTACAACAGTTTTTTTTTTTTTTCTTGCAGTCATGTTACTGTCAATAAACAGTGTTCAGTAGCCTGTCAGTCAGTGTTTCAATAACGAATGCATGCCGAATGCATGTGAGAGGAGTGGAGGGGCCAGAGGCGGGCGCCTTCATCTCCATGTAGCCTTCAACGTGAGCCTGGGTCGGGTTTGTGCATGCTTCAAACTTATGGTGTGAGTTTGAAGCATGAGCATGCAAAACAATACTTATGACCGAAACCAAACTCATTTTTCTCCATCATTCTCTCTGCTAAGAACATTAGAATGAACCTAGAAGATGTTTTTTTTTCAATTTTCTTTCTCTCACTTCCCACTCCCAGTACTTCCTCTCCCTCCTCCTCCGGTCTGTGGCTTCACACACTGTAAGTCAGCACTTAACAGCAAACTGTGCTGAGAGATCTGTGAGACACGAGAATCACGGCGAAGCATGCAGCCCCGAGCTTACTGGAAGTTTCTGGACAACCTGTCAGCAGATTATACTGCTTTATTGCTGAAAGAATACTCTTCCCCATAAATCTGACTACATGCAAAAGGACACTTGTCTTACACCAAAAACAAATGAAGTTGTTGCCAACATCAAGATCAAGATTAACTTTATTGTCCAACAAGGTGGGACATTTGTCTTGGGCACTTAACCCCTGCTGCAGCCATTAATAAAAAACAAACACAGACAACATGTACAACAGATACTGTACAATACCATGCAAAAAAAAAAAAAAAACATAGTATGGCCCTAATGGTGTGTAAAACACAACATGGTGTGACACAGTGCAGTTAAAAGTTACTCAAAAACAAATAATAAAAACAAAAACAAATAAGTATCAGTGCAGAGATGACAAGCACAACAATAACAATCTGCAAATCCCCATCGTAAACCCAGGTCTGTTATGGCTTTTATCTGCAACTATTTAGGAGCTTAATCGACAAATGAATAAATGAGTTTTGGAATTAGTTTATTCCTGTGTGTATCAATTTGTGGACTTGTTTTAAGCCAGTTCCCAAACCTTTGAAGAAAGTTATGAAATTTGATATCTGGAGTTCAGGTATCAAAATAACACATGCTGACGATGACTGGTCAGAAAATGTTTCTTCACCACAGCTGGTCTGTCAACATGCAAAATAACACATGGTGTACAACTGCAAAAACAAGACGAGGGGTCTCCATTATAGCCAACAGGCATGCACACTTCAAAATCCTTATTTGGTCATCTGGTTAACCCCAGGGCAATGTATGGTTTGAGGAACTCTGTATTTTGTTTGTTGCTTAATATAATTATGTTAATAATGTGGCAAAAATGTTTTTGTTTGTTTTTCTATAATAAGAGACAACCTGGGGTCACAGCTCCACATTGTGTTGTACATATATCAAAGCATTCCTCTTCTCATCTGACAGGCCACGTCGTTACCCTCAACTCTGGGAGCATTTTACTCAATGCTGATGGGTCCTCTCTGCTTGTCTTTCAGCAATGTTATTGGAACTGACCAATAGCACACTGTCCCACTGAAACTGTGACTAATAATGGGCAGCTCAGGGGTGTGAAGCTGTACAATACTTAAAAAGAACATGGAGTCAGGTCTAAATAAATTCAAGGTTGAGGAAAAAAAAGAAAAGAAAAAAAGAGTAGCAAGATGTGGACAGGAGAGGCAAACAGTTGAGTGCCTCTTTTAACTGGTGCTACGTGCTGGTTGTGTGGGAGGATGCTTGGGTTTCACCAGCATCAGTTCTGGACTAGTCTTGGGTACATTTCACGTCATGAATGTTTATATACATCATGAAATATACGCTCCTTTTGTTTGGGCATGTGAAAACAATGCCATTCAAACCTGACAACACTGACAATGCAGGTCTCTCCACTTCGAAGAGGGCTGCAATACAGTATGTTAGACATGAAAACTGACACAAACACCAAAAAGCAAAAAAATGTATTGGCCAAAGAGTATGAATGTTGGCCATGGTAAGATTAACAAGACAAATGGAGGTTAAACTGGTGATATGAAATGCCTCCTCAATATATCAAATTACTGGCAAAGAGCACAGACAAGTCCATCTTGTTTAGCTAAGATTACGGGAACAGGAATTAGATGCTCTGACAATGTGCTTCCCAATATATGTAACCTCAAAATATTACCAAGACTCTGTCCAATAAACAAACAAACTTGTGAGTCCATGTGGCATTCAATTACTGGCATTCACGGCCGGATTTACTTGTAATCTGGCAGTGAAAACCTCAATAAACCACAACAACAAAAATAAACTTTTCCCATTCATGGATCAAACAAATGGCATACTGTAGATGTGACTGCAGTCTAATGCTACTGTTTTTTGTACAGTCATTAATGTAATGGGAAGGCTGAATCTGACTGATGCCCTGTGAGGATTGTGGAAATGAGGACAAAATGGAAAGGCATGACAGATTAAAGTTAATAGGAGTAAAAAAAAAAAAAAGAAAAAAAAACAGTGAAAGAAAAAGAAAAATTAGGTGAAACCAACAGAAAATGAGAGATGGGGAATGAGGGGGCTATTGGCAAAGCAGGAGGCAGAGCAAAAGATGGAATAAAAGGAGAAACGGCAGGCTGAATAAACCATTGCTGAATTAACTGTACATGATTCTGCCTGCCTGTTAAATGTTTAAATAGTATGTAGCCTAGCACTGCTTTTGTTTTGGAGCTGCAGGTCTGCGGTTGAATCCCAATGCAACTAATCTACTACCAAGTACTACTACTAACTATGCTAGCAATGAGTGATTAAATAAATATTGCTATGTTTTTAATGATACTTGCAATTCAATTTGAGATCTATTAAAAAAAACAAATTAAAATATTAACAATGTCAGGCAAACCAGCATATGCTTTGCATTAGTCTGCATCACCAACGAAAACATCAACGCTTAACAACAAGCTGAAACTCTGTTAAACCAGGGGAGCTGCAGACTCAGGATCATTCTGTGTAGATTCATCACTGCAAGCAACCCCTTTTCACTTTTCATGTTATTTGATGCACTGTTATCATCAAAAAGTCGATTGTAGCCTCTTTAAGGCCTTAAAGCAAATTATTTAATTACATTTTTTTGACCTTTAAAGAACCTGCAAATTCACTGTTTCAACAGATTATTTGACCATGTGTTATAAAGGGAGCATTAACCGTTCTTACGGCAACAACTGATAATAGAAAACTAAAACAAGTGAAACAACTGCTAGCTTAATATATTGACAACTTCATAATACTTCAACAAATGCCACAAATACTTCTAAATAATTCAGAGGTATCCCACAATTAACTCAGGTACTGATTGTAAGAAAAAAACACTAAACAACAAGACCTTCATCAATCTGTTTGCCAACATCCTCTCCAAGCTGTGCATGGGAAACTGCCATTCCTTCACATAACAGTAGACAGTGGAGATTTGGCACTAGTTAGTGTCAACAAATCAGCACAACCACATCATATCTAAACCAGACATGCAAATATGTGTCTCCGTTTTTATTATTCCATCACATAGCTCACTAACAGTAGGTTTTTAATGGGAGGGGCTGGAACCTAAATAAAGGAGGTTGACAGGTGCTGCTGAATGTTTCAAGTGACCGTCCCCTCCCTTCCTCGCTCCTTCGTCCTCGCCCAACGTCCAGCAGCTGAGGCCTAAGTCGGTGTATGTCTATGTGTGAGTTAATATTTTATACACACTGAGACGTTGTTGGATTTGTGCTCACAAGGGACTCAGTTGATCATTAGCCGGGCTGTGTTCTGTTTTAAACTGTGTTATCGCACTGTATAAGAAGGAGAATTAAAAAACTAAAAAAAGATAGGAGCAATGACAGAAAAAGAACAGAAAAAGAAAGCAGCACTTGACAGAAGATAGGAGAACTGGGACTGAGTAGAGCATGTGTTCTGTTTGAACAACTGCACACACTGCCCTGCTCACAACAATGGCTAACAGGCTAACAATAGGTGTTCAGTGGCCTACTCATATCTAGAAAAAGGAGTTTGGCCCTGTCGACTAGTAACAGTCTGGCAACAGAAACTACTAGGCCAAAAGGTCATAGTGAGGGAGAAAAAAACACAAGTGTGATGCAAACACAGCTTTCCAAAAGATATCTTTCTCAAGGCTATGCATACACTGTAGAACAAATTTAGTTTTTCCTTTAACTTCACATGCAGTCCATGTATTAGGTTTTCTAATCAGTGTCAGCTTCAATTCAATCTGAACCACTGAACACTATAACATAGGATAATCAAAATCAATATTTAGAGATTTAAATGTAGGAATTGAAGAGTAGAGCTAAGCGAAAGGAGGATTAAACAGGGACTAGTTATAAGTCAAGGGTCATGAACGTGAGTTAAAAAGCAGGAAAGGGATGGATAAAGCTGAGGGAAGTGACAGCATAGAAATAGTAGGACTAGGTAGCATCAGTAAGGTGAGCTGAGACTGGCTGCAGCACGACAGCTAACCTAAGAAAACAGGCCAGGGAGACGCAATGTGACAACACTCCCTTAATGCAACAGACAAGGTTCCCATGTGCTGCACTGCTGCTTGTCATTCCTCCACCATAGGCCAAACCCCTGTGTGTGTGTGTGTGTGTGTGTGTGTGTGTGTGTGTGTGTGTGTGTGTGTGTGTGTGTGTGTGTGTGTGTGTGGGCTCAGTGACTCCAAGAATCAGTGTGAAACTCAATCTAACTCCAATGCTCATAAACACATCTGGTCCTTACAGCCATCCCACATGGATTCCTATTCCCAGAGTCCCTTGAGCCAAGCTTCCTGTGTGTGTGTGTGTGGTTAGGGTTCTGGGAAGTCATGCTCCTGGAAACAAGCAGGGCAACACGCTGGAACATGCAGAGCACAGGCCAAGCCTCTTCAGATGTGGCGAACTGCTTGGCATGGCTGTACAACACACGGGTACAGACAACCACACACACACACACACACACACACACACACACACACACACACACACACTCTCTCTGGCACAGATGCATGCATGCACACCCATTCACAACAGTAACAGATCTAGACATGATTGCATTTGAGAAACACTGCTGCGTGCACACCCAGGGGATTTAAGTGTGCACACATAATGAAACAGACTTAAATATACAAACAATGGGAGGAAACAACCTGGATGTCACCTCATTATGCACTTAATAAACTTCTTTAAGCAATGGCTGCAGCTGGACAGAGAACACCTTGTTTCTTTTGTGGCAGAGACACAAAGCAGCACTGTGTTATTGTATCTTCTACCCAAATACCTGGCATTGCCTTGCTATTAGCCTATTTCACCTTACGAGCCAAACCCTTCCTCACTTGTTTCCATTGATTCCTCACTGCTAGTTAGACAACAATCCAAGTGTCCTTTATATACTTTGGTTAGCCTTCCTCCATCCCTTTGCATTGTGATGATGAGCGGATAGAGGCTGAGACAGAGAGAAATAGAAGCAGACAGTCTTCCATGTTATCACATGATGATTTATGAAAGGTAATTATACCTCTGCTTTTCTGCATGGGCACACCACACACTTCAAATCTCAGTGAAATCTTACATGGATGAGAAAAGTTAGGATTCCTAAAAATCTTTCTTAAAGCCACACCCGGACACCAAAACCAAATGTTTGCAGTTACCAAAAACACCCCCTCAAACACACACACACACACACACCCCCTCCTCCTTTCTCCTACGGGGTTTATATTGCCAGGAAACAGTCTTTCAACAACCTCACGCCCATTTGTATCATTGCCTTGCAGTACCCAATGCTATTCTGCTACGTCACTGTGCCCGGTCAGTTGGTAGTGAACGTTGCCCTTCATAAAATCTTAGTTTCATTTACCTTGTGCGTGATGTCAGTGACGAACCGCAATTACAGCACAATAAATAAATAAATAAATAATTAAATAAATAAAAGGTGATCATTAAAAAAAATGTTTTTTTGAATTCTGTGGGTTCAGTATGTAGGCCAGGCTGCGCTGTGCCCGGCAGTAGCAGTTCTTTAAATGGATACAGAAGAAGATCACACACTTACTGCTTATATTTTGCTAATTTGTTCATTTCAAGTCTACAAAAGGACAAGACCAGATCTACAGAACCTTGACAACATTTTAGAGTGTAATACGACTTTCCAAGAGAGAGCTAAAAAAGTAAAAAGAAATGGGAGCTAAAACAAGAACTAGAAGTGTTTTTCTTTTTTTACACCAATATGAAACATAATCAGAGTGAGAACCGGAGGGAGATGTACTGTACACGTTGAGATGTGATTCAAGAAGAAAAGGAGAATGTGAAATATTCTGGAGATAAGACAACATACTTCAACATAACACCACAGACCTGACGTTACTGCAGGGCCGTCTCATGAGGACCTCACCGTATACATTTTTAAATAGCTGTACCACTGGCAGAAATTACACAGATGTGAAGCAGGCTTTGTGGCTTAGTTAGGTTGTTTCTTTGCTTAGTCACATGACGGGGTCACATGTTTCCAGACAGCAGTGGAAGTCATCCAGCTTGGCTACTTCCTGCTCTGTGCTCACATGAGGATTCATTCACTTTATTGTGGCTGGATGTGCCCCACATGGAGAGATATTAATCATGGAAACACTGATATAAGTGTAAAGCGTCAGTGTTAACACCGTCCAGATCTGATCATTCAAAAACCATGAAGAAATGAAATATTTCCCAAAGCTGCTCATGGTCATCTAGTTCCAAGGAAATATTTCTCTTGCACTCAAGAAAACATTTTTGCTTTCACATGACCAATGGTTGTCTGTCTATTATTATTCTTCACTGAGGAGACAATGTAGACGAGCGTTTTTTTTAACGATTATTTTTGGGCTTTTTGGCCTTTATTGGATAGGACAGCAGGACTGAAGACAGGAGAGGGGGGAGAGAGGGGGCGGGGGGATGATGGGCCGCAAAGGGCCGTGGGTCAGAATCGCACCAGGGCCACTGAAGTAGGGACTGAGCCTTTGTACATGGGGCACGCTCAACCAGGTGAGTTACCAGGGCACACCGGAAGAGCATTTTTGACAACTGGCGTTCCAACTGTGTAAGAAGTATCAGAAATAACTCAGACTTTATATGCACAATTAGTTTAAAAAAAAGGCCTTAAAATGAGGTTGGCACATTCCTAGAGTATGTATGTATATAAACAAAAAAGTCAGGGGTATAAGAATGTGTGCATAATATTTGCTAAGTGTGATTAGCATTAAACTGCCAGAAGCAACGCAAATACAGTGGTGCTCATAAGTTTATGAACCCATGCTAAAGTTGACTAAAAAAAGGAATAAAAACAATCATCTCTTGGAAATTGATCTGAATGCCTTAATTTAAAAAATAGGAAAAATCCAACCTTTAAGGACACCAATTTTCTTTGTGAATGAATAATGGCCTTGGCCTTTGGAATTAAAATAGCCCCACATCATCACATACCCTTCATCATACCTAGAGATTGGCATGGGGTACTTTCCATAAGATCATCTCTCAATGCAAATCAAACCAGCTATTAGGCTAACTGAAATAAAACCATGCCAGTCTCTAGGTATGATGAAGGGTATGTGATGATGTGGGGCTATTTTAATTCCAAAGGCCAAGGGAACTTTATCAGGATCATAGTATCCTGGATCCATGAAATAACTGGTCTTTAAAAATAAACATCTGCCTGCCTCTATGGGAATTTAACATAGGGGTGTACTTACTTATGCCCCCTGTGTTTTTCCTATTTTTTTTTAATTAAGGCATTAAGATCGATTTCCAAAAGATGCTTTTTTTTTTTAATTCCTCTTTTTAGTCAACTTTAGCATGGGTTCATAAACTTATGAGCACCACTGTACAACTCATGCATTCCAAGTGTGAGTGAACATGCCGATATGCTTCTTCTGGGGGTTAGTAACTGCTTTGAGATTAATGCAAAAACAAGATAAGGATGGGCATGACTATAAAAGTATCTAACAGGAAACATAAATGTCAGAATTGAGTTCTAGAGCCTTATGTTTAGTCTATTTCTGTAAACAGAAAGAAACCGAGTTAGCGAGGGAGGAAGGCAAGAGGAGTGATAGCGTGTAATCTAAAGAAAGATACAGGGTGCTGTGTTTTTAGTTACAGCGGCACCCTGTGCTGTAAAAGGGTCCATTTTGGGCCGGTGTGAGCATTGCATCCTGTAGGAATGTGTTGTGGTTGCAGTGTTAGTAAAGGCACTGTGTGTGTCGAGGAGAAAACGGGCAGTAGACGGGGAGGGGTTGCAGAGTTTAGGTGTCTGGGTGTCAACAAAAACAGAGATAATTGGACAATCTGTTCAAGTGCCATCATCTGGCTGTATGGCTTTAACTGAAATGCATGTACTTTACATACACAACTGTAGACAATAACAAACAGTCTAAATGCGTGTCTGTGCAGAGATTGTAGCTCTTTTACATTATGAGCCAAAGCACAGGCACTCCCCTGTGTCTGCGATCGCTACTAAAAAGGAAATATAATGACAAGAGCTTTATCTAAATCCTCCGCCCTCCAGGGCATTATACAAGACTTTACTGATGAGTAGGCTAGCTCACCTCACCTCACTATTTGATATTTAATACAGAGTATAAACCTCTGACACACAACACACAAATGATGTATTTCTTTTACAACAGTGCTTTTGTACCCAAGATAGTTTATTATTTCCCATGATGCCAAAGTTAAAAGGGAAAGGTATTTGGTACAGCACATTCAGCTTCATACATTGTTGGGCCTCAAAAACAATAGCATAAACAAGCTCATTGAACAGTATCCATAAACTAACTGACCCACATGACGTACTAAACCTGCCATGCTGCCAAGAACTGCATGTCTACAGGCAATCTGTTGGGGCCATTGGGGCTGGAGCGAGGCTGCTAGCCAAAATAGCAATCTCAAGGATGAGTTCAGTTTGTGTTGCAACATAGTGACAAAACAGCATGTGCAACAGAAATGTAACCAAATGTTGTTCACGTTTACTCTAAACTGAAGAGAGACAGTGTGTGAGAGTGGGAGCAAAGTGGATTAGATCTGTAAACCAACGAGCACTGTGGCCTGATAAGCTGCAGGAAGGTTGGACACGCTGCCCTATTGTAGTACTGTTGTGACTCACACACACACACACACACACACAAACACCCACTCTGTGCACGCACAAAATACAAATGCATGCATGCTAGGTACGCAGAGGCATGTGCATAAAAAGGGAACGTAAACTTGTGATTGCTCAAGAACATGTCTATAACAACACCACAAACACACGTAAGTGCGTTCCGACTTCCATTATCCAGTGTCTGCAGCAATCAAGCTCAGCCCTATTTGGCAGACAGAATAGAACAGCTCTTGGCAGATTGTTTACTCTCTAAATTAAAGTGAGACATTTCATGAGCTAAATAGAGAACAGAGATGCTCTTATTTACTGATCAGATGTAGAAGGACTGGCTTTTTTTTTTCTTTTAATAAAGCGGCTATAAAAGTGATCCAGATCAGTGTGAGACGTTTTGATTCTGACTGGCGATACTGCACTACTCCGGGGCTATATCAAATCCGCTTTTATCCCAATGTTCCTTACTTTCCTGTAGAAATGCAAACAATTTTTAGCACTTTGATGACCATCTTTGCTACACAAACAGTGAGCCAACACATACACACACAAACAAACAGTGTGAGCTTAAAAATGATCAACAGTTATGCCCCAAATCCCCTCACGTCTATGTCAGGCTCTTCCAAAGGGCAGCTATGGCTGGATGCTGCCATGCATGCAGCTGCAAACAAAGACTTGTGTGCTGTCAAAGTGGGCTGCTGCTAAAAGCCCAAATAGTGCTAGTGTTTCATAATGTTCAAGCCCTATGTGTGCGTATGTGCAGTGTCCTAACGCCTTCCAGTTTACTCTCCTCGGGTTTGTCTGCCCCTAAAAGTCCCCAATGTGTTGTGTCAGCAACAACCCAATCAGGGGAAATGTCTGAATAACCAGAGGCAAATGCAACTAAATAAGGATCTCTATATTTGTGAGCGGCAGCTGTCCTCTTCCAGGAAGGAATTTTTTTGTCTTACCCAGAAACTGAGGGGCCATTCCTTCCATTATGCACCTCAGTTGATACAATGACAAATTTCATAAATCTGCTTCTATCTTCCTCTCTCCCTCTTCTTCGCACACATACACTACACACAAATCTCTCTCTCTCGCTCTGTGGCTGCTGCTGCTGCATGCCTGCCTGTGTGTTTATTTCTGGAAGCTCGCAACATGGCCGACATGTGCTTTGTTATTGTTAGTACAACATCATCCCTCTTGGCCTATAAGGGCTGTTTATCCTCCCCCATCCCACCAAAAACAACACAGTATTCTTAAAGATATACTAGCTCGAAATTAGGTTTGTTCTTATTAGATAAACAGAATGAACAAGTATATTATCATCACCCCGCTCCTCCTCACACTCACCATTTGATGATGATGGCCGTACGGAATATTTGTTTCTTGAAAAAAGGCACTGAGGGCAGTCTACAATAAAAACACAGAACATGAATGACATTTTGGTGACAATGGTTTATGTTTCAGGTAAATGCATTGAGTTAGGAGCAAATAATTCGTCCAAACATGCACATTTCTGTGTCGATATTTAATTTAAAAAAAATCAAACAATACAGAACAGAGAGCTTGCAGGGAAGCCCAATGAAATGTTACATTACTAGCAAAATCTATATTCCGTTCACCGCAGACTAAACAATGAAGTAGCCTACTCTTTAGTAACGTTAGGCTAGTCAATACAACACGACGGTCATCTTTATTGCGTAACAACACTCACTGGCCTCGTCTGTACACTGCTGTCATGTGTCGGATTATAGTATTTAATCTAGACTAAAGTCTAGCTAATTGCATATGCTAGCTGTACGCGTCGCCCTGTGTATTCCCTACTGGTTTAGTCTGGCTAAAGCACGTCTATAACGTTAACGTTACTTTAGCTAAATACGGCAAAAGTTCTGGTTAGAAAGTGGGTCGACTTCTGGCCACCTAAAAGACATACCTTACACTAGCTAACGCTTTGTTTTGTGTTGAATTTCAAGAGCTTGAAAAGTGGCGAGAGGCAGACAGGAAAGCTCCAGTGAAAACTAACGGTCGGTCAGACATAAACGTTGGCTAACGTTACCCCGCCGACTCTTAACGTTGAAGCTTTTATAATTTTCTCTTTTTCTTTTAACGTTACCTCGAACTGCCAATGTGCCGCTTGCAAAAGCTGCTTCGCTTGGTCTGCCGCACAACCCGCCGTCAGGACGAACTGGTTAATCATGACTTGATGTTTGAGTTCATCCATTTTCGACGAAGCCCGTGTCCTACTCGCGGCGACTGGCTCTAAAACAAACGTTTTTCCTCTCTTTCGTCACTCTAGTTGTATTCCGTTTCTCTGCCTCAGTCGTCCACCATTACAGCCGGTTGAGCAAACACAAATATTTACTGTAGGAGCGGTAGTGGAAGGAGCATTACGTGATTGACAGAAGGGCGCAGCCAATCAAATGAGGACATCGCCGGTGGGATTTGTATGCTGCAAGCGGAGGGTCTCGGAACAGCGTGTCTTTAACCGTCTGATGCGGGTTTATTTTTATACTTAAAAATACGTAAAATGAAAAAAGTAAAGCATAATCCGTGCAGTTCAAATGATGGAACAAATCGTGTTACAATCACAGCAGAGGAGGGAAATCCCCACTCGAGTACTCTCAGAGAGGGTTTGTTTTGGACTACAACTCCCGTGAGCACACGCTTTGTTTGTAAAGCTCCAGAAGGCAGACTTTTGTGAATGACGGCCGCTCTCGTCCAATTCCCAGGCGCGCTGTGTCACTATCCTTGCCAAATATGGTAAACAAATCCACCATCGCCAATTACATCGCTCGGAGTTAAATTAGGGACAGCCGATAGTACATATTCAGAAGCGACGTGTCTGCTCTGCGCACTTCTTCTTAAAAATGAATCTCCCATCAGTGCCGCAGCTTGTGCGGCAGTATACAACCTTTTCGCATGTCTCCTTTGTTGTAATAACAGAGTGAGCATGGGCTTTGTTTACGCTTGCTCAAGAACACTACAGTCGGATGTTAGGTGCCAGCGCTTGAAACAGGGTTATTATCCAGATGGCCTACGGACGCATTAACGACTTAATGACTCTATGAATTGCTACATGACATTGTGAATACATATGAAATTAATGAATAATGAATAATAAATCGTTAAACAAAATAGGGCAATTTTTTACAGCTTCTGGAGTAGCATCCAGAGCCAGTTTTTCTCTATCACTCTGCACTTGTCTACCTCTCGAAATACACGGCGTTGGTTATTTCCATGTACAAGTACTCATGGATGGATTAGGGTAAGTAAAGTAAATATCTAGGCCACTAAATCAGCAATTTTAGTGCAGGCTGTGTGTAAAATGAGCCCTCTGATGTCAACACACACCGCTCAGAATTATGGGTAACTGTAAACTGTAAACAATCTTTATCAATGGCATGTCTGTAGCTGGGTCAATGGTGAGAGATGATAGGAAGGATTGGAAATAGCGACATCTGCTGGTGGAAGGAGGCACCTGAAAAACAGCATAACTACAGTAACACTGGAGTGACATCCATGGTTTTTAGATTACACAGAAACTTTAAGGTTTCCCAATACATATACATGTATATATATTCCAGTGTGACCTTTGATTGGCTTACTCTGGTTTACAGTTCTATGTTACATACAGCTCCTTTGGTGTCATTTAGCCATACTTAACTTAAACCAGGAACCCATTGGATGAGCCTTTAAACCAAATCAAACTGGGGAAAAGACACATTAAGGTTTTGAAGATTACAGTTCTATACAAGCAAACTTCATTTTTTTTTTCTTCAATTTTCCGATTTCAACTGTTAACCAGATCAAATAACAGGTTGGTCAAAGTTCCATCCATCCTTGTCATCCGCTTATCCGGGGTCGGGTCGCGGCCCCAAACTTCCCTTTCCCGAGCCACATTAATCAGCTCTGACTGGGGGATCCCGAGGCGATCCCAGGCCAGGGTGGAGATATAATCTCTCCACCTAGTCCTGACAGAGTCAGGCTAGCTGTTTCCCCCTCTCACCACTTTTTGTGCAAGCTAACCTAGCTAGTTAGCCTGCTGGTGGTGGTAGCCTCATATCACACATTCAGTATATTAATGAGTGGTATCAATCTTCTCGCACAAAATGTGGCAAAAAATAACATCTTAAACTTACAAGGGGAGTATTCAGGACTTTTATTTTCTGCAGAAGTTAGTTTAGTGACCAATGTCTAGTTTAGTAGTAGTTTAGTATCAGTTGGTCCTCCACCTTTCCCCGAAACTGTAGTTGTGAGTTATAGCCAAAGGGATTAAATGCAAGTGCTAATATATGACTTTGCCATATATTATGGGTTTTCTGAATTAAAACCCCTCCAAAAGGTTAACTGTACTATTAACATGAAATACATAGCCTGGTGTAACAGTTCTCCTTAGCACCCTCTTTCAACCCATTAGATGTACTTTAGCCATACTGTAAGCCTATGTGTGCTTAGTTGCTTCTGAAGGACAGTGGGAAGCCTGGCAACAATAAGAACAGCTGTTCAAACATTTGCCCGCCTCACCAGCAAGCCCTTTGTCAAGAACCTGAACAAACCTGGAGACATTTTTAAAAATCAAGCCTCCTTGACGGGGAAAGCAACAGCTGGCCCGACGTATCCAGGATCTTTAAGTGTTGCAGCATTGATTTAGTCACTCATCCATTCTCGGTGCCCTACACTGAATGCCAGCTCTTCTCAGCCTCTGCACTCCAAATCTTTAAGCACAGGAGATGTCTTGACACAATCTGTTTGGGGAGGAAGAGAGATGGTTGGCACTGCATATTGTAGGGAATCTCCTCAGGCTTTAAGAGAAAAAGGCATCATCAATGCATGTGGGCCTCAGCTCTTGTACAAATACTTCTGTAAAGGCTTTCTCAATGGCAATATTAGCAATGATTGTTTTAGTATGTAATCTTTGACTTACCAGATGTTGGCTTTCAGCTTTGTGTATCATATATATGTATAGACAGCAGGGACCATTGAATACCACACAACCAGGTGGTTATAAGGTCATAAATCCACATCTTTTCAATCACATGCCTGCTGCAGTGTTGGCATCTCAAGTGTGTTTGGTATAGTCAGAGTACTGAGGCCATGACAAGGCCTGCGGTATGGATGTAATTAGAGGAAGGTACAAACAGCATGAAGTTGTAACAAGTAAATTCTGTTTGTCTAAAAAATGGTTAGTTGTATTCCCTCTTCAGACAGAAAATTGAGCAAACATGCAGAATATGATGGATAGGTTTGATTTGACATTTGAAGTGATCGGCATCCCTTATTTTGGGGATAAATAATACTGAACACTGGTTCCCATTTGACATGCAGTCTGATTTGCTTAAGTGCAGCCCTACATTAAACGATCTGTGCTTTCTACAGGTTCTAGAACGTCTTTCTCACCTTCAGGCAGGGGCGTAGGACAGAATTCTGAGCCCTGTAGGAAGGCATTTTCTATGGGCCAATTCCCCGCATTCACAGCTATTCATTCAAGCATATTTTTGGGCCCTCCTCACAGTCCCCCCCCAGTCTGACGTCCCTGATCAGTAGATCAGTGCTTTCATTAGTGGTTTGGTACCCTGGTGTAGCTGCAATGCAGTATTGATCCACTGGGTGGCAGTGTTGTCTCATAATTCACATTGCCTCTGCCATTAACATCTACATACACAGAACTAACGGCCAAATTTCTGTTTTACGTGAACCTGTGTAGAACATCACCACTAACAGTGGCTGCTTTAATGTTTTGATTGTAAATGACATCCCCTTTACTTTTATTAATTTGTTAAAAAATATGGTAAAATGTAGTCATGTTGCTATTGTGGAACTAGCAGCATGACAGGGCCTACTTATAGGGCTACATGAATATTTGACAGTTTTGATCACATAGTTTCAGAAGATCAATGTAGGAAAAACACTGATCGATTGATTGATAGATTATTTAATCATTTTGTTTTAATACATCTTTGCTCTGCTGTTTTAAACCTTGCACATCATCACTGATCTGACGTGTTTTTACATTGCCATTGGATTGTATATTTTGCCGTGGCTTGAAATCCACTGATGGGCAAATTTATAATGAGATTAACTATAGAAGTTAATCATTTAATTGTGCAAAACTGATATTTAGGCCAAATATTCAATCAACATTTGCCTTTTCACGGTTGAAAAGAAAGAATAATCCCTGCAGTGAAAAGACATGGCAAATACAGGCTTATCAGTTGAAGTGGGCTGTTTTGCTTGCAGGTGCAAACGTGCGCTCCAAGCGGGACCTGTGGCGCGTCTTTTTCAGCGCCAGCGGGGGGGCCGCCACAGAGGTCACATTTCAGCCCATTTCCGGGATGGAGACAAAGATTAAACGCAGCGAAACTGACTGTTCTTATTGCAGCGAACAAATGCACTCACTCGACATTCATTTGATTACACCCCCCAGCCCCAGCCCCTTTTTGTGTGTGTGTGTGTGTGTGTGTGTGTGTGTGTGTGTGAATGAGAGAGAGAGAGAGAGAGAGAGAGAGAGAGAGAGAGAGAGAGAGAGAGAGAGAAACCTGGATAGCGCCAGCCAATCAGAAATCCCCTCAGGCGTTTAAAGGGATGGTGGGCAGTCTCTCGGGGCTTTATGAGCGACTTATTTTACAACCTCCACATATTCTCTCGTTTTTGACCTCCCACGGACACTCAAACAGAGCCGAGCCAAACAGAACAGCCCGTTTCACCTGACTCGGCATGGCTCTGTCCTGAGTGGCGCTTTTCTTCTTTTTCCTCCATGTGAGCTGCTGCTGGATGCTATACTCGCCCTCCCCCCGCCGCACTTGTTGCGCAGAGACTGGATGCGCCGCTGAGTCCTTGGAGAGGAGAGGCAGGGACGGACGGCAACAGGTGCACACAGAGAATCTTTCCTAAAAAGGCTGCACCGGAGGTAGGGAAATTACGCATCATTTGTGGCATTAATATGTTGCCGTTTTGTGACATTTTTAACCAAATATTTCATCCGTGGTGATTTATTTGCGTGTAAGGCTGATTTGTATTCATTCAATTAACTGTGTTTTTCTTTCACTTTTTTTGACTTTAAGATAAAACACAACTTTAAATGCCGATTTGAAGATCTTTCGTCCGTCTTCAGCCTTCACCGCGCGCACAAAACCAGGATGCCGGTTCTGACGAGCCCCGACATTGCCAACAAGTTCAATGAGAAATGGCTGGAGGTTTACCCCGAGGATCAGGTCACCGGGTCCGACTCTGTCCCCCTGGACGACAGCCTCACTAGCCTCCACTGGCTCCAGAATTTCTCCATCCTCAACGCGGATCCGGAGCGACCCAACGGAGCTGGACCGGGCTGCCCGTCCTCCCAGCAGCACCTGTATCTCAAGCGGCTCGGCTTCCCCAGAGGTGGCACCGACTCTCCGTCCAGCCCGCCGGCCGGGGACACCGCCGCCACCGGGATGCCTCTGTACCTCGGGAGCCCCGTCACCTCTGGCAGCGAGTCCACCGCGGAGCCGCTGTTCGCCAACTGCGCACATCCAGGGAACGGCTACGTCCAGATCCCTATCCAGGCCAGCCCGCCTGTGGAAGTCGACTACAAAAGCAACCCTAAAGTCAAACCGCCCTATTCCTACGCTTCTCTCATCTGCATGGCCATGCAGGCCAGCAAGCAGCCCAAAGTGACTCTGTCCACCATCTACAACTGGATAACGGAGAATTTCTGCTACTACAGACACGCGGAGCCCAGCTGGCAGGTAACCGAGACTGGCTAACTCTCCCCTTTCTATTATTGATGAGTCAGATAAATGGCGAGGTGAGGGAGAGAAGGGTGAGCGATTGATCCCAGTGTCACCATCAGACACCACATCTGTATGGTACAGGACATCAGAAAATACCTTTTTTTTATCAATGTGGGGAAACAAAAATCCATCAGATATGATTTTAAATCCTTTCTATTTCACTGGATTAGAGACTAATTTCAGCCTTTGATGATTTCCATGACAAGTGTTTCTAAATGCCAGTTTCTCCATGTTCCGAGAGAGTGCTCACACAGGGTTTTTGTCTAAGGGGAATGGTGATGGGGTGGAGAAAGCACTCTAAATGTGTGTGTGTGTGTGTGTGTGTGTGTGTGTGTGTGTGTGTGTGTTAATGAGGGCTCCTGAGAGAGATGGCAGCTAAGCACAGCTGATCATGTTTGAAATGCACAGAGCTGCCTGTTACTAAAAAGCCTCATTAGGTGCATTTGCTTTCCAAACAACAACAATACAACCCCCATCCTCCTCCTCCTCCTCCTCTCATCTCCCTACAAAGACAAACTGACACATTCAGTTTTTGCATGACTAACTCAAATTTGCTCAAAGCCATTGAGATTATGTTAAATATCCTTTTTTTGTGTGTCTTTGTCACAGAACTCGATTCGTCACAACCTGTCCCTCAACAAGTGTTTCAGGAAGGTCCCCAGACAGAAGGACGAGCCAGGGAAGGGAGGCTTCTGGCAGATCGATCCACAGTATGCAGATATGTTTGTCAATGGCATCTTCAAACGCAGAAGGATGTCTGCTAACAACTACAACAACAGCAGCAGCAGCAGTGGACACCACAGACAGAGCAAACTGGTTCAGGGTTATCACAGCACCCAAAATGGCTGCCCTTACCAAGGGCTGGGCGGCAAACGGAAGCACCTGCCCTCTAAGAACAACAGCAAGGCAATGAGGGCGACTGAGTCCCCTCTTTTAGCTACAGAGGCCCACAAAGCAGACATCCTGAGGGGGGACTTTGACCTCGCGTCCGTGTTCGACGACGTTCTCAGCGGGAACTGTAGCACCTTCGAGGATTTGGACATCAACACGGCGCTGAGCTCCCTGGGCTGCGAGATGGAGGTTTCCATGCAGGGGAGGCAGCAGTCGGTGGGGCTGGGGAGGTGGTGCGGCGGAGGGGACGTCATGGGTCAGAGCCAGCAACTGAACCACCACCACTCCTACGGTTACATGGATTGCACGCTCAATATGGGAGAGCTCCACGTGCCGCCGCCGCAGCAGCATCCTCAGCATCCGCAGCAGCTGGACCAGGATCAGCTGCTCCAAAGCCACCACCACCTGCAGCAGTTTGACGAGCCCTCCGCCCTCTTCCTGGAGCAGCCCGAGGAGGCGGTACTGCAGCCCTGGGAGGAGATCAAAGAAGAGGCGCAGGCGATTCCTCTGACTCTGGATCAAGGCTTCGGCCTATGCGAGAGCTTCTTCACAGAGATGCAGCCATGGGAACGAGTAGAGGCCTATCTGTGACCTTTGACCCTAAACGTCATTGACTCCTACTTATCTACTCCCACTGTCCTGAAGTCAATCATGTCTGATTACTGATCCAATATTAACCCCCAAAAGATTACCACCGTTTAGAAATACAGCCAAGCTGCATCTGCATCCAATCATTCTGCAATACACTGCATCTGTAATTTTTTTTTTTTTTTTTTTAACATTTACTTGTCCTTTTGTTAAAAAACAAACATGATAAAGTCAAAATTATCTTAAACTGTGAACCCAGTTAACAAAGATTCCCTTACCAAAAGACATTGATCTGACTATAAAGTTTGTTGGGCAACGTGATTGGGGATTATTCCCTGGCATATAATCCTGGCATAAAAAGGGTGCCAGGAGATTGACAGCAGTGTGTATCATGACACAGCACTGATATATCAGGCACAATGAAATGACAGTACAACAGAGAAACTTTTATAAACCAAATTAAAGTTTCATGTGGACTGCGGAGGATTATCGCACTCTGTAGAATGTATGGCAGCAAATGTTTTCATCAGAAGGAAGAAAAATGACGAGACTGCGTGCAGAAAACAGGACAAATTATTCATCCTTTAACTTGGATTTTCTGAAACTATAACTGCTCAAATGTCAGGCAGCGGGTGATGAGAGAATGTGTTCAAATGAACTGGACTGAACTGCAGCTATTTGTCGCTCCGGGTGATGAAATGGTGACAGAAGAAAAGTGAAGAAAACCCCATTACCCTCCTTCAAAGCACTCTCCACAAACATGCACTGTCACTATGGGACTGAGAAGACATAAATGATTCTATTTTGCTACATTAGCATTACACATTTTTTTACTAACATGCAGCGAAATCAGCCATTCATCAAGTTATCAGAGCAGGATGGAGACTTTAAACTCATAGTCTGAGATAATAGTCATTTATAACTTTGTTATATAGTCAATTTAATATATATATATATATTCATTAAAGTATATAGCATGAAGCTAGGCAGGAATATTTGCCATTTGTCTACAGTTATGAGAGGAGCAGACCTGAGAAATTAATCGCCTTCTTGTCAGTCATGAAAATCAAACATTATGCACTTTGATAGGCAGCAGTTTAAGGAAAGCAAGAAAGCTTTTATTTCCAGGATGTTTAGTTTAATTTTTTGTATCGTATTAAAATGGTGTTTTCTAAAAGTTTACTGACCATAATGAAAGTGATGCATATGCTGTAATTGTCCATATCAGTTTGTGTTAACAATGAACTCAACACTGCAATAAGTCGACTGGTCAAGTTTTTTTTTTTTGTTGCTTAAATATACGGTTTTCTGTCTAAATATAATAAAAAACAGGGCATTTGTTGATTATATTTCGCCAAATTTGTTAATAAGGAATATGCAGTTTATTGGTGTCTCTGTGTTGATTAATGATGAAATAAGAGAGTTCTGTTTTCTGTCACTGGGTGATGGATTTGTCCTCATTGATTACGTTGGTGTACGTCCTTTTTTATTTGTATGGGTTGTTTTCACAAGTCTTGAATTTCAAAATGTGTCTGAGAATATAATAACTCTGTTGGTTTGAGGGGACAAATGCTGAGCAGATACATACACTCAACTCTTAAAAGGCCAGTTTTCTTATTGTATCATATTGATCAAGTTTGATACAAGCTCTTTAATCCTACCATGTTGTTTTCATTTTTACTTTTTTATGCTGTTTAAAAATGCAATCATGCCTTGATGCAATAAATGGTGTCAATTAAAGAAAGAACAATAACAAAAACATGTATTGTTTGCTTGTCATTGTGAAATATCAGCGATTAAAACACCCACACATGATGAAATGCAGTATGAAGCTCAAGTCAGGATTATTGAGTTAAAGCTCTGTGTGTGTGCAATGAAGAGATACAAGGTCTATCAGTGTTTATCATTAATCAGCACGGCAGGTCTGGACTTGCTTAGTATTTGAAACATTCAGGGGTCCTATAATAGCATAAACAGCTCTACAATATAATGCTATCTGATACATTAGACAATAGAGAATTGGACCTTCAGCACGAGCTTTGATTGTTAAAACTGTGGCTATTCAACTCTATTATAGTCTTTGAGACAACAATACTGTGCTGTAGGGATGACATATTTTTGTTGGCCAACCCGGAAGTTAGCATTGGCCTGGTCCCCTTGACAAAAGGCCAATGGGATTTTTCCATTAGATTTTGGATTACTGCAGGATTAAGCTATGATATAGTTAGGATACTTACGTGTTTTGTTCAGCAAAATAATCTGATTCTTAAAGCATAAATGCAATCATCAGGTGAAGTACAAAGCTAACATTAGGTCATAAACAAACTATACCATTGTCACATGACTACAACGTCAACACAACTAACTTCCAACTTATTTTGCGTGCTCTGCGTGATGACGTCTAATGTCACCGACAGACCTCTGTAGTCTCATTTAGTCACTTCTTAGTAACCGCCTTTTTAAACCCCTTTAAATTCACGAGTGGGGTTTTTACGGACATATTTTTTGTTGTAGAACAAAACATGAAAATCTTTTAAGATTGTGTTAACCACAAATATTATTTCAGGCATTGAACCAAAAATCCATTAAAAAAACAAACAATCGACTTCGAGACAAGGAAACCAAAAGTGCAAAAATGCTAACTCATTTCTGGGTTTTAGGATTCGTTTCTGCAGCACTCTATTGAAAAGGGATGAAGGAGCATTTCTCTTTTTTCAATAACTTGTTGCAAAGGGTTTAATGAACAAGAACATGAACAAGACAAAGAACCACAGCCATGCTAGCAGCTCAGTGAGGCTAACTGCTAACATCAATACTAACATGCTCACATGTTGATGCATAAAGTGGTGGACTGACCGACTGACCCAGGGGTGGAGTGGGACCAAAAATATGCTGGAAATATCTTTATGTAAAGGGAAACATAGGGGACAATTAAAAATATAAAACCATAATGGAATATATTCCAATAAGGCTCTCAGGCATTCTGTATTGTTTTCAACTATTTATTCTCCTTTGGATCAACTTTTCTAATTATATCTGAGATGTACACACATGTAGCCTAGGCATAATTTACTCTTCCCTCCTCTTTTACGTATTTTGTTGAGGCAGTAACCTCCTTAAATGTACATATGACCTTACAGAGGCCCAAGGCTCTGGGCGGAATGGTATTGCCAAACTTCCTTTACTATTACTGGGCAACAAACATTAGAAATCTGAACTATTGGGTTAATTATGGAGATATTGCGGTGCCTCCATCATGGTTGATCCTGGAAGCAAATTCTGTTCATCCGGTATCATTGAAGGTCTTACTGTACTCACCTGTCGTTTTTTTATTTCTGGTTATACTAACAATGTGATGGTGGCTTCCAGTATTAAAATATGGACTCAATTTAGACGTCATTTTGGCCTGCAAACACTTTCTGTTGGTGCTCCACTTGCAGCTAATCCTTTTTTTCCCCCCATCGTTATTGGACAGCACTTTCTCTATATGGACTAGGCTGGGTATGAAAACTTTTAGAGACCTGTATGTTGGTTCTATTTTTGCTTCTTTTCAGCAATTGAAAAATAATTTTTTTGCTTCCTAAAGAACATTTTTTTAGATACCTTCAGGTTCGAAGTTTTATCCGTAGCTCATTCCCAGAATTCCCTGCTCTTCCTAAGTCCTCAGATTCGAAACGTTTCTGAAGCCTCTCTCTTCATTAAAGGGGGCAATTTCTTCTATTCATTTAAATATTTATAACCTCTGTCGAGGCTCTTCTACTGTACTTAAAACAGTTTGGGAGACAGATCTTGGAGAGGTGATTCTGGATGATGTTTGGGAGGAGATTTTACGGAGAGTACATAAGTCTTCAATCTGTGCTGAACATAGCTTTGTCAAACATAGCTGAACATAGCTTAGCAATGTCGACTTCTCCATCGAACTCACTACACTAAAGCTCGGCTTGCAAAAATATTTGATACAGTGTCTCCCCTATGCGAACGATGCCAACAAGCCACAGAAAATTATTCACACATTTTTTGGAGCTGTTCCTCTCTGACTAGATTTTGGTCTGAGATCTTTAGTACTTTATCCAAGGTAATTGGAAGGGATGTGACCCCTAATGCCTTAACTGCACTGTTTGGTGTATGGCCTTTCCCACTTACGCTTTCCCCAGCTAACAAGGACTTGATAGCATTCACAACTCTGCTGGCGAGGAGGTTGATACTGCTAAAATGGAAATCCCCAGTCCCACCTACCTTTACAAACTGGGTTAGGGAGGTGCTTTATTTTCTTAAATTAGAAAAAATAAGACTGACTTTGATTGATAAGGCTGTCTCATTTGAGAGCCGTTCTAGCCACCATTCGACTGTAAAATGAAGGAGGAAGATGAGAATGTGCTGCCTGGATCATTAATTGGAACATTTATTTGTAAAAATCTTCTTCCTGAATAGGGTTGGCTACTGAAATCTGGTGCCACTGATATGTCTGTGCTTCTCTCAGATGCTCTGAAACAGACGATACAGGCAACACAAACACCGCTGCACGTGACGCTAGTTAACACTATACTCGACAGCAGCTAACGTTAGCCTATGCTAGCTAGTAGCTGGATTAAACACGGTTAAAATGCTGACAGCTAACGCTAAACGTGTAAAGTTTGACTGTGTTTTACTGTAGAGGATTCCAACACATGTAACAATCTGCAACTGCCGTTGTCGGAAAAACAACACAGACGGTGCGTTCAATGAAACTGGTAAACTACAGACTCGTGGTGCATTCAAAGTTATTGTTAAATGTCCTTTTCCCATCTGGTGGTTGTTTTTGTCGTTCAACAGCAATTTATTAGTGAAATAAGTTATTGTTATACATTATTATTAAATCATTTCATTTTGACCATATGGCCTAGCAATAAAAAAGCCTTTAATGTTCCCGACTAATGTTTAGTACCCTTCTTGTTTTTTCTTGGTTTTTTTTTACTTCTTTATCGTTCCAGGCACCGTTAATTATGTATGCGATTAATTTCGATTAATTAATCACAGAGTATGTAATTAATTAGATTACATTTTTTAATCGATTGACAGCCCTAATTATTATGGATTTATTTTTAATTGGTGTGTATGTATACATGTGTGTATATATGTGTATGCATGTATATATATTTATAATCTGCCAACTTAGATGGTAGTTTTTCTCTATTTATTTGTTTATTAATTTATGATTAAAATTCTATTATTTTACATTTCAGAACAGTTTTTTTTATTGTAAAACATATACACACAACACATACATTAGGAACGCACATTAGGAGATACTCGTACAGTTTCAGTTCTAACATATAATCATGCCCTCACCTCCTATCTTCAAATATTCCGTCCCTCTTAAAAGGAGGGGACATAATCAACATGTAACAATGAGTACATACCTTTACTGTCAACTGTACTGCAATAGGTGTAAAAAAAAAAAAAAAAAGGTGGTGACTAAAGTGACATTATCTGTATTATTGGTAACCATCTTTGATCAAACCTGTCTGACTTGAGCTGCAATCTCGCTGTGATTTTCTCCATTATGAACACACTTTTTACCCTTTCTCGCTATTCTGTTAAACTGGGAGGCTGCGGCTTCAACCAAGAATTGTTTTCTTTGCTATTAAAAGCAGAATTCTCAGTAAGGAAATCAAGCTCCTCTCTGCAACATTATTCAGAACTGTTTTTAAGTACATATTAACAATGGAAAGCCATTCTTACCAGTGTATCTTAATTGGGAATCAAATTAATGCATAGAAAGTGACTTTATGGACATGATTTTAAGATTTGTATTTGTTTATTATATATTTAATCTAGTCACACATTTGAATTTAACAACAACTTGAATGCACCACGAGGCTGTAAATGACCAGTTTCATTGAACGCACCGTCTGTGTTTTTCCGACAACAGCAGCTGCAGATTGTTAACATCCCGATGTTGAATCCTCTACAGTGAAATACAGTCACACTTTACACCGTTTAGCGTTAGCTGTCAGCATTGTAACCGTGTTTAATCCAGCTACTAGCTAGCGGTAGGCTAACGTTAGCTGCTGTCGAGTATAGTGTTAACTAGCGTCATGTGCAGCAATGTTTCTGTTTCCTGTAACGTCTGTTTTCAGCTTCTTCTGTCCTGTGATATATTGAATTTACATCTGCAATTACTGTTGTATGGAACAGTATTGTTTGCCTGTTTGTTTTATAACTATGTAAAATCCAATAAACAGATTGTTAAAAAAAACCCTGGACTGTAATATTTCAGATGTTTGAGCAAGATTTTTGTTCATGTCCAAAACTTTGTGCACATTCAAAATATTACTCATCCCATCTGTGTTCACTGTGATTTGGAGGAGTCGTGGTATTTTGAGAAATATAAAGTGATAATAGGCTATTACAAGAATACAGTCACTATATTTCAGAAAATAATCTACCTGCACCATAGTCTGCTGTGCATTACGTGATTGGTCTGCTGATGCGGTAGATCTCAGACCTTCTGACAGACTCAGAGCCCCGTTTGGGTCTCTGGTCTCTGAATGAGACAAAGTTTAGCTAGGGAAGTGGCTGCAGCCTGTGCTGCTCTACACGGAGGTGGAAAACCGAAACTACTGCAGAAATACACGGAGCACAAACGCGTCACATCTGCCGCAGCATGTCCACAGCAGGCCTTTATAAACCTGAAGCTGCACAGACCACGGAAGCCACGCTGCTCATCTCTATCAACTTTTCAAAATACATTCGGGGCTACAATGCCATTTGGGGAGGGGCCGCTCACTGATCCCCCTATATATATGAATACCCTAGACATGGTTGTGACCTGCACTTCATTAGTGCTTTCTGATTAGCCTGTGCTGTGTTTGTATTGAAATAAGAGACTGCTGCGGCCCACCGTATGGGATTGAGCAGAGGCTGCACAGTTTGACCAGAGGGCAGCGGCCGCACACAATGCAATGTATAACTATTATCAGACTGGCCCTCACGGCCTCAAAACACTACCGGCCCACCGGGAAAAGTCCAGACTCTCCCGAATGCCCCTCCGCCTGTGGACTGACCGACCGCCCGACTGAGTGGTCAGCCTATCCTTATTTTTACGGTCTATGCTGCCATCCATAGGACCACGCTGCTACCATGTCTAAACATGAAAAAACATAATAAGTAAAGAAGTTTTTGTGATAAAGAAAATAGAATACATACATTCAGGCAGGAATTGTTTCCTCAGGCAGGATGCCCAAACTGTGGAGCTCTTAGTTCACAAACGTACAGGAGATTTCTGCCCAGAGGTTCATAAGAGGCCAGGAGTTCAAAAAGTGAACTCAGCCACAGAAAGTAATCACTATGTCTGAGTGTAGTGAATTCACGTTCTTTACAGCTGATTAAATGTTTTGATTGTGCGCTTCAGGGTCAAATCAGTTTAATGAAAGGAAAAAGAACTCTCTAATCAAGATTTCTGTTAACTCCAATGAATGCCGTTAAAACGTAATGCTTTCTTTCTCTTGCTCCACATGTTGACCTCGTATCTATCAAAGACATGTCTCATAGCTGTTAGTAAATGCCCTCAAAAGTCACCACCACACCTAAGATCACCCTTTTCCAGGATTTTGGTTGCATGCCCTGTATGAAAATGTGCTTTTCCACCTCAAATCTCTTTTTAATTGAAATTGTTAGATGAAAAAGGGGAGAAATGCATAAGGCTTATCCCTGTCCCTCTGGCTCCCAGCCGCGACAGGTCATGTGTGGAGATCTCCAGGAATGGATGGAATAACTTAGATTCCTAAAAACAGCAGGGACTGAAGCCTGATTCCAGGCCTGAGGCGTGTGACCACCTTGCCACCAGAAAATCACTCCAGCTGATGGAGAGGCTGATCCTGTGACAGCTGCAAGCCATTTTATACCAGTTATAGGCCTATAGGTGACTTCTATTTACAGAGGAAATGTGAGTAAGTTAGAGAAGCAACATCAGTGTCACTATCAAGCTCAAGTTGAAGGCTAAAGAGGCACCCTTTGTACCCAAACGTGTGTGTGTGTGTGTGTGTGTGTGTGTGTGTGTGTGAGCGTGCATGCGTGCAAACTTTTACATTTGTTTCTATTTGTCTGTTTGTCTGTGACCGTGTGCACATGTGCGCTTACATTATATACGCCCATAATGTTTGTGTTGCTCCACAGGCTTCTTTGTCTGCACTCGCACTGATGTGTGCGCTGCCTGCTGAGTGTGTGTGTACACGGGTGCGATCGAAGCCCCGTGGCGGCCCAGATAACACTATCTCTGTGGAGCCAGAGTCCCGTGGTTCTATTCAGTGCTGTGGATGAGAGGCTGGGACTGCCCAGCACGCGGACCTGCTCAAAGAAGGAGGAACAAGCTGGCCTGTCACTGTAGGCTAACCTGGCTTATAATGGTTTATAACCTCCTCGTTGGTGCCCCTCTGGGGGGCTCTGCATCATGTGTGTTTGTGTGTGAGTTTTGCAGGGTTATACAGAAGAGGGCAAGAGACAAGAAGAGGGTGTATTCGGTGTTTTATTACCATCATGGCACCCTCTGGACAGCTCCTGATTAGAGTCAGGCATGAACAGGGTCAACCAGCTTTGCTAAAGAAGCGCCCCTCCCAGCATGACATAGACAGAGGGTTCAGCTTTCCATTTATTGTGGATAGCCACAGAGCTATTCTTTAAGGGAAACGGCTAATAGAAGACACATGATGGGGGTCCCACACTAATTAGATCCTTCATTGTGGCACAGAGCAAAAAGTGGCAGTGGGAAGGCCCTAAGTCTGTTTTATAGCCCCTAAGGAACCCCTGAGAGTGAGTGATTACATGTACAAATACGTCTTGGATCACACTGATAAATGCAATTTCCTCATGAATCGACACACATGTCAGGAAAGGACCTTCATCAGGAATAACCTTCACCTCTCTGAATTGGTGAGAAATTGTTGTCCATCTCTTGTTTCCAAGCCCTCATCACATATTGATAAGGGAAAAAGACTGGGATGATATTCAGCAGTCTGACCGTCCATTAAGGCTTCTCCAGACTGGCCCGAAACAAGAGGAGGGACTTAGGACGCAGGGAATACACCTAAATAGTCTTTCCAAAAGCCTGTTGTTTATGTATGAAATGCTAATTAGGTTTCCACTTAGATTGCCTGTTCCATTTTTGAAAGGAATTGCGAATGGTAAATTAGAATAAAAGGACTGAAGTGTGGTAGGGTGGGTGGGGGTTTCTTTCATTTACAGAGATTAGTGGTTTACCTACTTGCATAATTGGTCAAAGTGTACACATGGCCATGTTTACATCCAATAAGAACAGGATAATTACTTAAAGAACTGAATGTTTCCTAGCATTATCCATCCACATCAGTGGAGTTTTTTGTCCAGAAAAGCCTTTATTCTTCCGAATGTGGTGTTGACTAACGAAGACTGGATTGCCAATTTGCCAACACAACATGAACCCACATAGAAACCCTCTAGATTCTGTTTTGATGTGCTAATTTTATTTATTCGGGGCATGTAGTGCAGACAAATGCAGGTGTGCAAATGAGTGCAAACACGACTGCACACACAGATGGCAATTAGGAATATGTATAGAGGTTATTTAAGGCCAAAGAGGCTCTTTTCACCTTTATATGGGTTGTTCAGTGCTTATTTGTCGAATCCCCTATTGTGTTCTTGATGTCTCTCCAGAGATGTAGCTGGAACTTGTGGAACATACACTCGGGATTCGGCATTCGCTGCAGGGTGCAAAAACATCATAAACCATTTCCATTACATCTGTTATGCTCCTGAGTACTCAGATTGCCTTTACCATGAGGGCCTTGACCTTTACATTTTTCTCGTACCCCACAGAGTAGACTTTCAATGACTGCCTCTTAGTGACAGTGCTGCTGCTCGTTAAGATAAGGAACTCCAGTGAGGTCAACCTCGTGGAAAACACACTCAGTGCCACTGCGGAGCACACTGCACATCTCCGATGCCATCACTCAGTCAGTCAATCATAGGGATCATTTGACTGTGAACGTTGGCCACTCCCGTGTACTGCTGCTTTGTGTTGGTGTCGTTTGGAAGATGATGGGTGTCATATGTCCTTTTGTTGTTGTTTCCCATTAGCTCTTAACATGTGATATTTGCACGTGTACAGCTTTATTATATATTATTGTGTTTTTAGTACAATGCATATAATGGCATCAGTGTGTGCCAATGGTTTTGTATCATGAAATCACATTGTATGTAATTGTAACTTTTTATTTCAAAATAATATTTATGTGGTTTTATACTATTTTGTGTTGTATAATATATCATACTGCATATATAGAGAGAGAGTGAGAGACTTTTTCCTATTGACTTACATTGTATAAGAGATGACTATAACCCCTGCAACATGACTAGTTTCACTATCAGAATTTGATACATTTGGTCCGATAACATTTTCTAACAGGGTAAAGAGCCTTTCAGACAAAAGGTGGCACGGGCACCGCTGCGTTCTGAAACGCATTGCTTGCAGGGCGCAGGGCGCTGTAGATGTACGCTGAACCCAGCAGCAAGCGCAGGGCTAAAGACCTACTCACAAGAAAGTGGCAATGTGTCTTTTACTCCCCCCTTACATGTTATTCTTTTCAATAAAGAGTTACTAAAGAGTGGGGAAAAGCTTTATGAGTTAGCTGGCTAGGCAACACTGTTAATTTATGTAAAAGTTCACCAAATTTTAGCATATCTGGGCCTAAAGAATATGCATTCTCCGTAGCATTCGCCTGGAAAAATTAAGCTTTCTAAATGAAGAACGCCCATACGCTTGTGTAATATTCATAATATAATTATATGGATAAATAAGAAAGCATCCTATGTGTATTAGCATATATGTGTGTTCTTTTGGCTTGTGTGCGTGTATGTGTGCATCTTGGCATCCACCACTCGGTCACTGAAAGACATTCTTGCCCCGTGCCTTCGGTCTCTATGGTCGCAGGGAGCGGCTGATTGTCCCACAGGCAGACAGGAGGAGGGCACACAGCTGCCATACATACACACAAACACACATGGCACAGAGACAATTACGCACACAGATTACTCAGGCACACTGACACAACTGCACGAACCTTTACACTGTCAAGCGTTTGCACACACTCAAGCCCACACATAAAGGGCTAGCCAGAGGGCAGCGTGTCAGGAGGGTGAGCATGGTCGAGAGTGTAGAGAGCGAGCCAGGACAGCGCTGGAGCTCTGCCACTCACACTGCGTCAGTCTCGGTGCCAAGGAGCAGAGCAGAAAACAAGTTTGGACCAACCTTCTCAATCTGGCCTGCTGTTCTGCCTGATTCCCAGCCAGAAAGCTCTCGCCAGGTTTAAGTTACGATGTGCAACCTTTTGTACTGTCCTACCTGACTTGTTGATCATCTAGATCCATGGATCCCAACTTCTTTTTTGTCTACATCCCTATCAGATAAAGTCTACACTGAACAAACTGTCTATCTATCTATCTATCTATCTATCTATCTCTCTCTCTCTATTTCAACCATTTAGCTAATTATTTTAACTGGTTATCCATTACTTTGAGCTAACTATTTCAACTGTTTATTTATTACTTATAGATATTTCGACCGTTTATTCATAACTTTAAGATAACTATTTTATCTGTTTATCCATCACTTTTAGTTAACTATTTGGTAACACTTTACTTGAAGGTATCTACATAAGAGTGACATGACACTGTCATGAACACGACATGAACCCTAACTCTAACCCAAACCTAACCTGTCATGACAAAAACTGAATGACACTTAATGACAGAAGCGTTATGTCATAAACGTTTATGACTTGTTTATCATTTTTATGACACGTTCATGACAGTGCCATGTCACTCTTATGTAGATACCTTCTAATAAAGTGTAACCAACTATTTTAACCGTTCATTCATAATTCTTAGCTAACTATTCAACTCTTCTCGCTTGCTAACGTTTCCATTCAATCTCAGTGGCAACTATAAGGTGTTACAACTGACTGGGAGGTGTGTACTGAGCAGTCAGCCTATCATATGCTTATCTAGTGGTTCTTGTAACATATAACATATTTACTGAAGATCAGCATCACACCAATTTGCAATTCTGTATGGATGTTTATATTCTTCCTATACACAAACATATGTGGATCTATAGTCTTTCATCAAATCATATATCATATAGCCGTCAGATATAACATGAATTAAGTGAAAAGTCTTTTACTATTTCAGCATCAGCATTTCATTTTTCTCCCAACAATGTCGCTTACGAGTGACCGAGAAAGTCAAGGATATTCAGTGAAAAGCAAAGAAACAGAGATAAAACATACAAAAGATTCTAGATATGTTGCACTTGAACGCTTCATTTATGTATGTGTGTCTGTCTGTCTGTCTGTCCATGCGTGTGTGTCTTTGACAGCAGTACAAGGTTGTGTGTGTGTCCTTCCACCCCCGCCTACTATCCAGGACCTCTTCAAGCTACTAGACTGCCTCCACCAACCCCCTCCTCCACACACACACACACACACACACACACACACACACACACACACACACACAGTTATTCCATTCTTCTCCTATGTCTGCACGCCGCTGAGGGCTCTTATTTGATTAGCTGCGATTTGCTTTGTGAAGCAGTGGAGCATTTGGCTCACCGGGGGAGCTATACACAGCAAACATACACTTTCACAGATGCATGCAGGGGTTCTCAGATAAAACACACACAAAGACACATACAGGATACATACACACAGAACATTTCGAATCCAGTTTTTCCTCAAGATTGCCCCAATCTTGTGTTCCTTCCTTTATGTATGCAGTGCAGTGATGATCAGAAACATGCAATTATGCACATAAGCTCGTATGATTGACAAATGCATATCCTGACAACAACAACTCCACAATCTCCAAACATGTGGAACGACATGTGATCGTCACAGGCTTCACTGTAAACAGTTCCTTTAACAGTGACTAACCAATGTCTGTTTACTGGCCATGACCTCATCTCGGCCTTCACAGGAAATCACCTCTGATTACATAAGGATGACTGCGGAGCGACACCCTATCTACCAGGCCTTAGTTGCACTAACCACCTCCTTCAATAATGGATGCGAGGTCAATGTGTTGTGGAAGGCGCGTGTCTTTGGGAGGTGCTTGAAAAAGACACAACACAAACAACGGTGTCATTGTGTCAATGTCAGACTATCTATGCCTTTGTGTTCTCTTCATTCATCAGGGAAGATGCACACAGGGTGACAGATTAAAGGAAACCAATGTTAAGCATTTTAGTAAGGTGTTGTGTCAGGTGTTGCAGTAGCACTAACATGCTGCTTGGGTTGGGGTTTGTGAATGCAAAGGCACGTGCTTTACACCAGCGGTGTCGCCTACGTGATACGCAGGTATACGCAGTATACCCACTAAGAAAGCTCAAGGATTTCCATATACCCACTTAAAAATGCCCAGTGACACGCAACAACATACTTTCCATTATATTTTTGATATATTTTGAATTGTCATCTGTGTATTTCTTCTTCACATAGGCCAAATAAAGGTATTTCCAACATAAATTGGTGCATAAAAGGGTATCTGAATACAGGAAATGAAGTTGTTGATGCTCAAAACTTCCCTGGGGGAGGACACCCAGACCCCCCCACTTTGATATGCCCCCCACCCTCCCCACACCATTTTCATACTAGTCAGGATCAACGGAAGTACATTCCCAGGATAAAGCCTGACATCCGGCGCGTGATGTCAGGCTTTGCCCCTCACCTTCCGCTCTCTGTGTGTTGCCGTTCTCAAAATCCCTTCACAAACTCCGAGCCAGCAAGCTACACACTGAAAATGGCAAGTTTGGAAGAAAATTTAGACCGTGCAGGCCTGCTATGAATAATTGGTAAAACTTACAAAGAATATGTTTATTGACAGGATTGCTATATTGACGATATACTGGTAAGAGCAAATTACGTTTAACCATGTAACCAGCTAATTTAAATAGCTCACATTACCGTATTGTGTGAACAGTTAACTTCATTTAATATTTGATGTGACGTTTTCTTTTGCAGGGTGCAAATGTTCCACCACAAGTTTCTTTCCGAGAGTATTCTGCAGAGCCCCCGTTCCTGCGTCCGGAACTTAGCGCCGCCCAAGACAATTGTGATTGGTTTAAAGAAATGCAAACAACCCAGAGTGTTTTTTTTTAATTCATATCCCAGAATGTACCATTATTTGTGGTGTAGCCAGAACTTACTCTACAGTGCGAGACTATTTTTATACTCATCCAACCATTTGGTGACCCCTTGTGTACTGAAGCGTCTGCATCTTTCTCTCCACTCATTTATTCAGGTTTTATTGTTTTGTTTTTTATTGTTACCCACCTACAAGTAGAGAACCTCTGGAGCCAAAACTGCAGTCAAAGGGGGTTTATTTGTAAGGGCTCTTTGATTTAAACCTAATGTAATTTATCTATCATTTCACATTGTATGATTACATTTGATTAGCACTAAAATTAACCACTTAAGCGGCTTTTATTATACAGAAGTGTATTTTAAACGGTAACTTTACACTTCAATGTCTGTTTACATGTGTTGGGGAGTACTACTGCATATGTGAAAAAAGTGTATAAAGATTTTGTTTGGCTCCAGAGGGAGCTGTATGACATCTGTTTAAATGCCTCAAGTGATGAAGTGAAACAAATCTGGAGGCATGGAGTCAGTAAGAAGTGAGCTTACCACACCTCTGTAGCCGCTCCCCATCTCTGTGAGGCAAGTACCTCGAGGCTACATTAGCTGCCACTACTATTACCACACACCTGAACTGACGTGCCGGCAGTCGAGTTGCATAGCGGGTAATGTAGGCACCAGCTTTTGACAAAGAAGGAGAATAAGTGATACAAAAAAGACAATATCTCTGGCTTAGAGCTTAGATCGGGCACAAAAAATCAAGCCCGACCCAACCCGAGCCCGTGCACGTTGTGTCTGAGACCGGCCCGGCCTGACACATTAACTGGAATTATGAGTCCGAGCCCGATTTCAACCCAACACTTTTTTAATACGTGGGCCGTTATAACTGACGTTCTCAACTACAATTCAGAGTTGTTTGAACTCAACGCATTTCTATGTGAGGGCTTGCTTCACCCTCATGCTTGGAGAAGTAACAAAAGAGGACATTGAAGGCTGACTATCATCTTTTCTGCCATGGCGAGCCTGCTTCATGTGTCTGTTCATCATCCAAGTCCCCGTTTTACTTGCTGTCATAGGCGAGCAGGGTGCCGCACTTAGCCTAATGCACTCGACAAAGCCGACACATATGTTGTCACTGCCCACGACTTGTTTAAAATGGTTCCATACCTCCGACTTTCCTCCAAACTTGCTCAAAAGGTAATTCTACTGTTTTTCTTTTTTTCTTTACATCCTCAAGCTCCATGTTGCACTTAAGCTACACCATACAGCCCAGCAGGCCCGGTGTGATGTGTGCGAGAGGAGGAGACTCCGCCCATGACACATGTTGCATTTTGTAACTGTAGTCCAACTTGTGTAACTTTTTGGACACATTTGTTACTTTGGCCTAAATATAGCCTATATAGATCATATTTCTGATTAAGGTATAGCTTTCTCCCCACCCAATTAGGCTAATAAAGTAATGATTAAAAAAAGCACAAATGCTTGATCAAGGGCCCAGCCCGGCCCGAGGATAGTGGCGGAAAATAATAATAATATATTTCTGTGCAAGCTTCATTCACAGCCCATTTCCAAAGGGGCGTCACCAACAGACGCTGCTCAAATGCCTCTGGGCGCAATTGGATAGTCTTTCAACCAATCAGACCAACAATCCGGGTGACGTAGTAGCGACAGCGGTATCAACGGGTTGCTGTGCTTCGGTGGCCGTCATGTTGAATGTAAACAAAAAGCTGCTTGCCGTCGCTGCGCTATCGTTATCGTGTAAAGCCGCTTCAACGGTTGCGATTGGAAATGGGCTTGAATGGGTTCTTGGCCAGACTGACTTGCAGAGCAAATCTCAAATTTGCCGGAAGTATGTCAGGGTTTTCCCAGGCTACTGGAAAGTCCCAATTCTCCAATTTTACACATGGCAGATGGTTTTTGATCATCCATGTTTGGTCAAGCTGGTTTGAGATTCATACGCACAGCTATGTTTCAATATGTTTAACCAAAGTCTTATGACATGTAAGTAAGTGCAGTGTCATTACAAGAGACACGATTCAAACGTCAAACAGCAAAGCCAAAGCCAAAAGCATTTCAACAGCCAACTCACCAACATTTGGGTGTTTCAGATGTGTGCAAGGATGGCAAACAGGATTACTTTAACAGCACAGAAATTTGGCCCAGTGCTAAGGATAGGTTCTGATAGCGGGTTCCATTTTGGATCTGGCTCCAAGTTGGTAATCATGCATCCAACCAAGCACAAACATCTCTTTTTTGGCTAATTCTGGTCTGTCCCTCATTTCTATCATTGAGCCCAAGAATAGTGTCTGAAAATGTGAATGTTTAGTGTTTTATTGAACCCTTACATATTAAAGTAATCATGTTTGTCAACCTTCCCTTTCCTTTTCCTCTAAACATCTTATCGATGACAATTTTCAGGGAGAGGTGGCGGTTTTGTTTTTATATTAATTCCCATGTCTCCTGCAATGACAAGCAGAAATGTCTCCTCATTTGAGTTTCTCGTTCTCTACTCCAGATCTCCTGTTTCTGTCCCTCTCTCCTTCACCCCTCCCCCATGCACCCTCCACCACAAGGGGTTAATTAAAACTGATTGGGTCCTCTGAGACCACACCTGTCTCTGACAGGTAAGGTATCAGGCTCATATGAGCCCTGTGCATTTGTGTTTGTGCGGTTATGTGGTTAGCACATCAGTCTGTTAGCACATCATGTGCTCTGTTGCTCTGAGTTCAGAGCGGCCCCATTAGAGCACGATGATAGCTATCAGCGTGTACGTGACGGCCAGTTTATACATATGCATTTGCGCCTGGCCTCCAGTATTTAACTGTGCATTTGCATGTGATTTGTGGCGGTAGATATGCATTTCATATGTGTGTGTGTGTCCCTTCTTTTCATAGCCACTTAAGGGTCTCACTCTTGATGTGCTGATTGGACTCTGCTGGCTGGAACCAATCGCTGCTATGCTTTAAGTTCACGCCTGTCTGCCTGTCTGTCGTATCGAGAGCCATTGGAGGAAGAGATGTATATTCATTTTGAGCCTCAGATCATCACCTTCGCCATCACTGAGATCACACACACACACACACACACAAAATAAAGTATCATCAGTTAGTGTCATTACAGTTCACAAGGATGCTGAAGCTGAGCAGAAGCCTGCACACTATGTAAACAGTCAAATGCATGAATGAAACTGATGAAAAACATGATGGCCTACATTAAGGCTGTGATTGTGTGCATGTGTGTGTGTGTGTGTGTGTGTGTGTGTGTGTGTGTGTGTGTGTGTGCATATTTGCTGGCAAATGAGGTGTTTGTGTGTAAAGGCAAGAACTAGTGTTGTATAACAGCAGCTGGCAGGGGAGATGTCCCACGCACGCACGCACACACACACACACACACACACACACACACACACACACACACACACACACACATACCCCCCGATGCTTGGTTGGCAAGTAGAACAGTCAAATTAGCCACTGGAGAACAAACTGATCCAAGAGCTCTGCAGGGAAAAGGTGAAGGGAAAAAAAGCGATAGAACGGGAAGAGAAGGAGATAGAGCAATGGAGATGAAGGAAGAGGTGAAGAAAGAACAGCACGGACATGACAGAGAGGAGGAAGATAAGCACCGTGAGGCGACGGCACAACTGAGAGTTGTAAATGAGTGAGAGAAAATAAGAGTGGAGGGGGTTGAATGAGAGAAGTAGAGGAGGTAATTGAGAGAGGGGAAGACACTGAGACCAATGCTGGAGGCAAAATGAGCCAGTATGAGTGAGGAAATAGGGTTAGAGGTGGTAACGGTGGTGTAACAAGGGGAGATGTGACACTATGAAGACAGAAAGACAGCACAAAGGGGACCACTTTGATGATGTAAACTTCAAGTTAAGTTACTTTAAGTAAAGTAATAAAAACACAAAATATGATGAACTTTCATCTGGAAGAAAATGGAGGCACCTACAATTGGTGCTTCAATCAAGAATATGGTGCAATGTATGTCCATGGAGAGATTAACATATATATATAAAAATGAATTGGGGGTGTATTAGAAAATATGTAAGCCATGTAAACCAATTTATTAATAAATAGAGACATTTTCCCTCTGTAGAAGCTCTACAGAGGGAAAATGTGGTACAGGATGCCTAAAATTCAAACAAGCGGTGAACCACAGAAGGGGAAATGACTGAGGCATGTCTTGGAGGGTGCTGGAGCTGCTACCCCCGCGACCCGACCCCGGATAAGCGGATGAAGATGGATGGATGGATGTCTTGGAGGGTGATAGCAAAGGTGCATTTTTTATTTATTTTTGTATTTATGCATATCATAACTTTGCTAGAGGTACAAATGTTCTGTACATAATGATACTGTCATGTACTATTGTTAATATATATATATATATATATATATATATATATATATATATATATATATATATATATATATATATATATATATATGATGAACTACAGTGGAAAGCTATAGCATATAAAAGAGTAGAATATTAAAATGAATAGAGACGACACAGATCATGCATATAGAATAATATATTCCACACTTATGGAATTGTGCATATCACAGATATATGAGAATGTCCTCAGTTATCAGCAGATAACTTGAGACAAAAACACAAGGTGAGAGTAAACGCGTTGTCCCTAATGGTGCAGTATGCCCTTCATGGCCAATTAGTGGCCCAACGAAATGTAACATCGCTGTGACCCGATACTGTAGTGCACCCTTGGGTCAGTCATTCTATTTTTCAACACGCAGCGGTGAATTGCATTACTCATCAAAACTGAATCCAAATTCGGAGCGGGTTTGCACAATGCACAAACTGATCCACATCCTCAAAAAACATAAAATTAATCTCACAGCAAGTGAGCATTTTGCAATGTCAATCTTTTTTAGTTCTTGACACTTTTGTCAATTTTAAAAAGGTGGTGGTGGTGGTTGGGAGCACTGCACACGTTTTCAAGCATATGTTTTCTGTCCCTCAGCTGCTCTCGCCAATAAAGTGGGTTTGAAAGCGACATACCGACAGTCAGGGGTGAACAGTTGTGAATGAAGAGAGAGACAGGTTTGAAATGTGCGGGGCCGGCCTCCTTAACATGACACAGAAGTCATACAAAGTCCACTGTGATGGCATGAAAAAGACACGGTTGTTTTTTCTCAGTCTGTATCAAAGCCCTCCATGCATGGTTAGACGCTTTGTACAAGTCCAAGAATAAAAAAGAATTGTCTGTTTCTGTCCTTTTACCATCGGTTTGTCCCTGGTTACATTCACAGACCTCCATGCTCAAATCAGAGATGCTTTCTTGGCTAGTGTGAACGTCCATTGACTCAGCAGAGATTTTAGTACAATCAGTGTTTAAGAAAATAATACTGCAGGTAATGTAAAAATGCAGTTTTTGTCACATCGGACAGACAGGTTTGGATTTAGATTTTATTTGTAGATTTGACTAAAATTCAAACACGGAAAAGGACTGTTACACTAGCTGGAGTGTCAAGCTAAATCAGAACAGAGCTGCTAACGTATCAGAACCAGCTCCCGCGATGTGTGTAAATGCTATATACTGTGAGTTTTCCTCTAACATAACGTGTAACTTCCACAAAATAAGGTAGTTAGCTAATGATATACTGCTTGGATTTGGAAGAAATGCTACAATAGCAGTCCTACAGGGGGCAACAGTAGTTAGCCGGACGTGCTAAGGTTTTCAGCTTACACACATTTTAATCATTCCGTACAATTTTGCTATAGTGTTTTTGGTTTTGGAAAGGCTAAAATAAAAAGACACCACCCTCAAAATTCTTATATCAGTCTTAATACAAATCCGAGCTAATATACGATTAGACCATTAGGGAAGGGCTTTAGCAAAGTGTGAATATGTTCTGACTGTCTAGTGTGCAGGAGTAGAGGTAAATTTGGCTAGCTATTTGAAGTCTATTTCCGTCTTGTTTCACACACTTCAACACCAGGAGCAATTGCCAGGAGATTAGTTTTCATTAAATCAAAATTATGACTGGTGTGTTAACTGCATGCCAAATTAATCAGAGCACACAAGGCAGAGTCCAACGCAGTCACTCAACATAAAACACATCAGGGCTACATTCTCTTCCAGCCAGGGGCGGGTCTACGGGGGGGGGGGGGCAGCTGACCCCCCACTGTAGGGCCTTGCCCCCCCAGCTGCCCCCTAACTTTGGTGTTCAAAAAACTGCACTTGTAAAAACAAACTGCTACTATGTCCACAAGCTTCTTAAAACATTGAAACAATTAATTTATATGTGACGGTTTCCTGCATGTCTTCCCCCTCTCTCTCCCCTTTCACATCTGAGCTGTCCTATCCATTATCCCCCAAAAAATAATCTTTAAATCAAAGGTACAAGATCGTTCCGGCCCACTTTAAACCCTAATCACAGCCAATGTGTCCATGTCTCTGCCTTTGATCCCAGAGAAACTTGATTGTGTCTTTTTTTACCATTTGAATCCACACGCTCACCCGTATAGACCCTGAGAGAAAAGAGAGGCAGAGGAGGAGAAGGCGAAGGCGACAGGACAGACATTTTCTGTATTCTCTGTAATGAGCCGGTTTGAGCCTGAGCCAGACCTGGACCAGACCCGCAGCAGCTCGGTCCAGCTAATTATGCAAGGCTGCAGACAGCTCTGGCAGATAGAGGGGGGGGCACAGCGTAAAGAAGAGAGGGGATGATGAAATGAAAGAAGAGAAATGAAGGGAGGGAAGATACAGACAGAGGGAGACTGACACATATAGAGGAAGCAAATGAAAGACGGGAAAATGCGAGAGATGAGGGTAGACTTGCACAAAGAGAGGATGAGAGGGAGCGGGGGAGGGCTGAGGTCTGTCCTTTGGCCGATGGTCAATTAGTGGTGGGGAGAGTAAAAGGCCACAGCGATCTGTGTGTGTCTGCGGCTGCACCGAGCTCTCAGCTTGTTTACTCTTCTACTGAAGGAGACAGCTGGGGCAACTCTAACACTGAGGCCGTATAGCATCATTAGGGGAAATATTAATGAGGTGAATGTGAGATGAAATGTTTCTTGTATTTCAGTGGAGTGAACAAAGGATGTTGCTCTAAAATTACATGCCCAGTGCTTGAAAAAACGTATGTATTTTAGGGGAATATAATACAGAGTTATGCCTAAGGGATTGCAGGGGTTTATAACAGTGGTGTAGTCTAATGTGTAGTGGGTGTACTGTATGTATATGTATATATATATATATATATATATATACACATACACATACAGTACACATATATATATATATATATATATGGCCAAAATCTGCCTCTGGGGGGAGGGGTCTGGGTGTCCTCCCCCAGGGAAGTTTTGAGCATCAACGACTTAATTTCCTGAATTAGGATACACTTTTATGCACCAATTTACGGTGAAAATACCTTTATTTAGCCTATGTGAAAAAGAAAAACACAGATGACAATTCAAAATATATCAAAAACATAATGGAAAGTATGTTGTTGTGTGTCATTGGGCATTTTTAAGTGGGTATATGGAAATCCTGGAGCTTTCTTAGTGGGTATACTGCGTATACCTGCGTATCACGTAGACTACACTGCTGGTTTGTAAGTTGTAACTAATGGCCTGGAAAAAACGTGAAGAATCTTGAACAAAATAACTTATAACCAAAGACTTGGCAGCGACAGTGTAAGACCCACACATATTTATTAATAGATTACCAACATTTATGACTGCATTATTACCAAAAAGAAAGGATAACCACCAAGGATATAGCTCATACTATTGGTTGTTTTCCTAGGTGATCTACAACTAACCCTATTGCACGCTAAATGCCCGCAAAATGTCAAAGTAATGTAAGTGTTAAAACTTTGGGTAGGTTTCAGACACTTGTTCACGTTCCAGCATTTTCTCTTTCAGACTTAAGAGTCAGACGATGAAAGAGAAGAAGAAGAACAAGAAGAAGAGAAGCCCTATTTTACTATTTCACTCCTGCAGGGCCAGTTTATGCGTTCCTGGCCAATCTCTATTGAGGGCCGGCTGATGTGGGCAGGCATACGGTTTGCACCATCCTCTCCCCAGCATTCCTCTGTCTGCCTCTCCATTAAGGACATGTAGTCTGGCCATTATGTGTTTGTGTGTCTGGCAGGCTAGCTGGCTGGCACGGGCTGGGCAAAAGGGATGTCTGGGCAGAATGCTAACTCAGTCTGATTGTTAGTATCAAAGCGTGTGTGTGTGTGTGTGTGTGTGTGTGTGTGTGTGTGTGTGTGTGTGTGTGTGTGTAGCCATGTCTGAGGACACCAAGGTCAAGATCATAATAATTTCTTTAAAAAAAAAACTGCATCACATAAATGGCTTGAAAGTGTTGCTGTACTTAGTTTCTATAATTCAGCAAGCGGCCCTGTTGCCCCACTGTGCTTGTATTACTGTATTTCGTTTTGGAATCCCCTATAGTCTCCATTGGATGACTAAAAGAAGCAAACACAAATGAGGCAATGACAAACAAACCTTCTCAAGCTTTTCAGGAAGACGTGAAAGGGTGATGTCAGTAGGCAATATGGGACAAACTGTTGGGAAAAAAGAGAAGAAAAAGGACAAACGTGTGACGTACGACAGCGGGGTAAAAAGAGACAGACAATCACAGTGATATGTCTGGGAAATGAGGTCTTTATTCTGGCTTTGGTAACAGCAGTGCATCTCATCAATATGTACCCCATAACAATAAATGAATAAAACTGCTATTGATCTTCCATGTGTGCGTTTGTTGGCATACTTTTCGCAGACATTTGTGAGCTTGTACTGGTTGCGCGGACGTGCACGAGGTTCCATTCATATTACAATTGAGGGTCCCTGTTAGGTCTGGCGTTCCACGAATGCACATTTTCCGATCCAGCGTTTGCGCGATTTCTCGCCAGGAGTCCAACACCGTTTGGTTGTCTTTGTATTCCTTCAAAGATGAATGATATAAATGTGTGTAACGAGGATCTCCCTACACAACCTGTCTCCAAAACAAGCATCCATTTGTTATCTTCTTCTTGGCAAAGCAGCTACAACCCCAAATTTTGGGCTCCATGTGGTTATCCACAAAGGGGTAGAACTGCAAAGTTGAATCGATTATATGTCAACTATTAAATTAATCACCAACTATTTTGATAATCGATTAATTGGTTTGAGTAATTTTTCTCTAAAAATTCTCTGATTCAATGAAATAAGTAATAAGGACAAAACAAGACATTTGAGGACGCGTATCATGGGCTTTGGAAAACACTGACTGACACTTTTCACCATTTTATAGACCAAACAACTAATTGATTAATCGATAAAATAATTGACAGACTAATCGACTTTAAAAATAATCGTTAGTTGCAGCCCTACATAGGGGTCCACGCGGACATTGGAGGATGACGACATTTACTTCACCCGGAGGATAAATGGTGTGACATATGGATATAAATCATATATTTAAAAATGCAGCACATGTAATCACACCCTAAATATTAAGGGCATTTTCACCACCGCACGTAGACATGGAAGAACCCTCTTTTTATTCAGCAGTTCTATGCATTTACTTGGTGAAACACCGCACATTTCATGTTCTCGATTTCCTGTCAGCAAACAAAGGGGAAACCTGCTTTGTCAAAGCTCCAATTCCTCCGCTACACCCCTTCTGTGCTTCCCTGTGATTAGGTTCAGAGCACATCATGGGGGTGAGGGGCGTGAAATCATTTGTGGTTGTAATTATGGGCTCCCCTCTCCAGAGTAATCATGAGCTATTAAAAACCACCCTCAGCTCAGCCCCTCATCAATGCCAGTTAACATCTATGTTCCTCTGGGAGGCTGAGGGGAAGAGGCCAACTAGCCGCAAACTGCAGTGGGCACAGAGCTGTGTGTGTGTGTGTGTGTGTGTGTGTTGTACTTTATGTGTGGAGCCAGCACATACTTTAGACTTTTGTGTGCTTGGAAAGACATGCAATAATACAGAAACTCTAACTCTGAGCTAAAACCCTAAACACACTTTAAAACTTTTTTTAAGAAATACTAATGTAGCAGCCTTTGTGTCTGTACACGGCTACTTCTACTTTTTACTGACTTTGTATGTTACCGTGCTATCTCTACAATTCACTTTGTTTTTAATCTTAAAATGCTAGACAGACTAATAGTGCTGATGTAAGGTAATGGTTGACCTTGATTATAGCTCACTAATGGAACTTAAGTTGCCTTTTACAAACCTATAGCAAAAATATTAAGTCTTAAGTCTTAAAGTGCCCATATTATGCTAATTTTCAGGTTCATAATTGTATTTTGAGGTTGTACCAGAATAGGTTTACATGGTTTAATTTTCAAAAAACACCATATTTTTCTTGTACTGCACATTGCTGCAGCTCCTCTTTTCACCCTGTGTGTTGAGCTCTCTGTTTTAGCTACAGAGTGAGGCATCACACTTCTATCCCATCTTTGTTGGGAGTCGCAAATGCGCAGTAGCTAGGTAAGGACTACTAGCTAGAAGCTAGCTCTGCTAGCGGTTAGTTTGTATGCATGTGGAAGCACCAGAGACACAAAATAACACCCCAAATCCCAGAAAAAGTGATTTTTTCATAATATGGGCACTTTAAGGCGGCAGTTACTGTATGTTACATTTTTGGATGAAACCAATTTAAGTTGACTAAAAACATGACCAGGTTTAACTGATGTAAATGCAATGATTTAGCTCATCAGGACATGGAGCTTCAAAGTATGTGGAGTAAACAGAAAGCTAAGGGACTGAACGGAAATTATTGGGGTGGGGAAAGAGACCGAATACAAAAGAAAAGCCCTCCCCAGCATTATTGATATCTTCTTTGGACCCTCCCCTTAACTTAAAAAAAAACCCTGCAATGTAATGTATTGTGTAGTGGTGTAAATATTTCATCATCTTAATTTTTTTGAACAACAGAAGGAGTGAACAAAATAAAATATGAATCTAGGATAAGATGACGTAAAAGACCCTCTAACTCATATTAGCTTCAGTTTAACTTCAGAAGTTAAGATGGACTTTTTTATAGCACATCATTTTTATAACAGTCTAAATTGCTTACTTAAATACCTACTATGGAATATGTTCTATATTAGGAATGAGGTCAGTGTCTCTCTTTCTACCCCTCACTCCCTCCCTCTGTCTGACAGTTTCATAGGCTTTGTGCCACCCCTCACAGCACCCTGGTTGAATGAACACAATCCCATTATCGGTGACAGTCAATTAAACATCTAAATGCCAAATTCTGAATACTTGATGCCGCGACACAGAGGGCAATTGAAGATCGTTGGCCAGAGACTGATTGGCCCATCTGAGTCTGGGAGGGGAGTATTATGGTGATGACAGTGTCTGAATGGATGTTTAGTGTGAAAAATCTAAATATTCAAAAGGTGGCGTTTATACTGTACTAAAGTATTTCCTCAAAGTTCGTTTTTTTTCTTGTCCACACTACAATTTAAGTAATATCTGCATTTAACACACATATGTGCAGAAGTAAAAAAATCCTTTTTAGTTTTTTTTTTTTTTTTTTTAACTTTATAGCGTGTAACACATTTTTACTTCGTCATCTAAAAGATTCCACGTTTACTCCTTTTGCTGATATACATCTTTGTTTTACATTTGTTCTAATCTTTATCTTTGTGAACATGCACATTCCCCTCAGTTCATATTCTCTCTCTCTCCAATCTGAAACTGCTTCTGGATAGACTCTGGAACCATCCTATTTTTTAATTTATACATTATTTGCATTGTTTTGGCTTCCACCAAGTCTCTAAATTTAAGTTGCTGTTTTTTTAACATACAGTATGTGCACTGTGATTAATGGAAATGTTAACAACAACAGCTACACGTGGGTTGCTCTACTTTTTAAAATGTGCTAAAATGTTAAAATAGCAGCATAATGCACTTTCTAGGTAGCCTCTGTGCTAACATAACTTGCCATTCTACTGAGCTACTTTGAGCCATCTCTTTATAGAAACGTATCTCAACTCCATTCTCGCGTCTCGGTTGCTAATCGGACTAACATTGACCAGAGCACAGAAGAAGACAGATATCCGTTATCCACTGGCTACACCGGACCCACAGAAATATTGCTCGATGCCCCCAGAGTCTGAAGTGATAGCCGATGGGTTCTTTGATCGCAACTTGGGAGCCGTGTCTCACAAGGTGGTCCTACAGCCCACAAAGACTACAGAAAACTACACAAGTAGAAAAGAAAAGAAGAAGACAGAGGAATACAAGACCGGGAAGAAAGGGAAAAGGTCATATCAGCCATGTGTGTGTGTGTTTGCTTTATTTAGAGGGAACTAGTGAACATTTCTGTCACATTGTATTGACACAGCAGGGAGCTGAGCGAAAAAAAAAAAAAAAGAAAAAAGTGAGAGGAGTGTTTATTCTCTTTTCCTTCCCTCCTCTACTCAGTCTTTTCCCTCCCTTTTTGTCCATTCAGTGGTGTATGTGTTTGTGTGTCCCTGTGTGTGTGTGTGTGTGTGTGTGTATGTGCGTGTGCGCACATACACTCTCTGGCACACTTGAATCTTTTACTGATTACCTCACACACATCACGTCTTTCTGGAGGGCTTTTACCGGGGGAGGATTATCAGGCAGCCGGAGCCTTTAACCCTTTCTCTGCCCTCCCTGCTTAGACCAGGCAGCTGACAAATGCTTCCATCATGTCTCCATCTAATAGGTGCAATATGCAACGTTTTTACCTTCTAGTAGGCAGAACGAGCCAGAGGTAGAGAGGCCGACTGGAAATTATGTCATGAGGTCGCTGGTTCAATCCCTGGCGACCAACAAGAGGGTGTACTTCAGTTGTGAACTAAATTATTATGGAGTACACTTTCGATGCATGTTAGCAGAAGGAAAACAGTGCCATTCATGCTCCTTCTTGACAGACCTTGAAGGGGAAGTGACAAAGAAAAAAATAGTCTTGCTATATGTAGGGCCTGTTGAGTTTAGCCTTTCGGAGGGGTGAAAGTCCATGTGTCATTCAGAACACAAGGCAAAATAAGAGTTCTCTTGCAAAACGTAATGTACAAAATAATTGTTTTTTTTCTCGATTACATTGTTTTTGAGATCATTAGGAGCCAAAATCGAAAATGTTATTAATTGCACAGCCCTACTTTACATTTCAAGGGTTACTGGCAAAAATTGCTTGTGTGGGTTTGACAACATTTTCATAAAATCAGGCTTATTTTTGCTTATCCTCACTCGTTCGGAAGAAAAGTGAAAGGATTGTACCATGGCTTGTTGTAAGTTTGTGTTTTAAGTATATGCCAGTAAGAACAGGGTGAGTGTAATATATGCCTGAACTGAAGTCCCTCATAAACATAAATGCACGTTATGTGTGCCATCTCTGAGGTGGTCGGGTGTTTGTCTCTTCTCCCTCCCTTCCTCCCCTCCTCATGTTTTCCTCTGTTTTATGTGTGTCCTGCCCATCCTCTTCCATTCAATCCCCCGTTTACCATGACAATGGGTGCCTGCCGAGACACCTCTCCCATGTATAGCCCTGGCCACCGCTGGCTACTGGCAGGGGCCCATTCACTACCGCAACCCACCCTGGACCATAAAGAGCCTGGCAGGGCTGGCTAGCCCCTGTAAACAGCCGACACCACACTTGTTGTGTCTGCCGTCTATACTACCGGGGAAGGAGGCAGGATGGTTTATGTACTTGGTTTTGTCAGGGGTGAAAGAGGAGGGGTTTGGTTTTTATGTACCCAATAGGATAGACCTGCACTTTGAATGGACAGGAAAACTGTTAAGGACAAATTGTTCGACGTTTAACTTGAGAGGAAGAATAAAAGGAGATCAGATTGTTTCAAGACCAGACGTGGTAATAGCAGTCTGAGTGCTACCTATCAGCATGTCCTGTGTATTTCATTTTTTTTCATCCAACTTTTCCACCTGTAAGAAATCCGTCTACTGTATAAATCCTTGGTGTTGTGTACTTACAAAACAATAATGATCAAAAGGAAGAAATTTGACTGAAAAAAAATATATATTTATTTTATTATATTATACGCAGTGACAGCACTCCTTACGTTGATGTTTCCAGGGGGCATGGATTTTTATTCCATAGTCTATTCTGGTAATTTGATTGAATCTATCTGTGAAGGCGGACACTAAAAATTGTTTGTTATCACTTAAGATGGCCACACCGGATGTAACAGCTGAGGACCAGCACTGTTTGCTGCCGCTTCGTGTCATGATTTGAGCTCTCCGTATGTTACTTCACGACTCAGCACATTAGTCACTCCATGTCGTGTTTCAAATCATGGCGTACTGCGAGTGTTGAGGTTACAGGACTACTGGGAGTTTTGATAGTATGGTCATTTGCCATCACCATAACTCGACCCATCAGCTAACGCTGGCTAGACCCTGCTCTTATGCATAATACAGGACGTAGTAGACGAAAGTAGAAGGAGGTGTTAAAATAACATGGACGATAAGCAACATCTGGTGGGAGTCAGTGCAAACTTCAGAAAGCTAAGCTAACAAGATTTAACTTTCAGAGTGGAAGCTAGTCAGCCTAGCACATAACAGCATAACAGACAGGCCCCCAGGAACAGCGCTCAGCCTTGCAGCCAATTTTGTCCAGTGGCCACTTGCAGTATTGCATCGAAAAATCGATCGGCTCAGAAAGGATTTTCCCCATAGGCCACCATTGTAAAAATGATGCCTGTAAAACTGCTGCCAGGACACCTTGGACTGAAAACAAAGTTGGTTACAACTCTTTCTATTCTTAATTTTAATCCATGGACTTTTTATATTTGAAAAACTCCCTTGTATTGTCTTCCCGTCAACCTTGAAAAAAAACACTTTTTTTTCGACGTTTTTTACGAGTTTGTTTTTGCTTTTTCCAACGTTTTAAATTGTAAAATTTTTCTTCTATACATTTTCAGCGCTTATTTCTACGTCCCACTTTTTCTGATATAAAACAAAAATTAAAAACGAGCCAATGTGACCTGAAGTCAACACAAGGGTTAAGCCGAGAAAAGCGATTGAAAAACCTGTGACGTCACCACAATGAGCCAGCGGGAGAAACATTACTGCACTCATGGCTCAATTCAAATGGGATCAAATAATTTCCCATTTGTCCATCCCCATTCACTACTGTGCATATTTCTTCTGAAATAAGGTCCCATTGTGGTTCCCGCTGGAAAGAGAGCCACTTCGCCTCTCTATGGCTTGCTGCACAGATTCTGGAGGAGATTCTGTCTTGTGCTTATGATTGCCAAATTACGGGACAAAATACTGCCACAAAACATTGCCCCCTCTCCTTGGTGATGGCTGGAGGTCAAACGGGTTAGCAGGCGACTGTTCTGTAGCCTCTTTAGCAGAAGCCACACATGATTGGCCTCGTCTCAAGAGCTGCGTTCTCTCCAAAATCAGCAATTTAGTTGTGGGGCATTCACAAGGCTTTGATGTGATTGGAGGAGAGGTTTTGTGTGTGTGTGTGTGTGTGTGTGTGTGTGTGTGTGTGAGAGTGTGTGAGAGAGTGTGAGTGTGTGTTTGTGCATGCCTCAGACCTTGGGAGGGCTGGCTTTGCAAGCCCAAACTTGCCCGGGCGATGCCACAAAGCCTGTCAGAAATGAAAGATGATGGGAACACAGCACCAAGAAGCATAAGAGGATATTCACCAGTAATTCTTATAAAGACAAACACACACCCAACTGTCACACAAAAGCTGATATATGATCCAGCCGCACTTATTGGAATTTGTCTGCTACTAAATCTGTGCTTTTTAATCGCCCCATTGACAAAGAGATCAGGAAACAAAGAGCGAGGTGCTTATCTTATACCCCGTTTACACGTACATGGTTATTTTGAAGAACAGAGACATTTCCCTTTGTTTGTGCCCTTCGCTTACACGCAAATGGAGAATTCGCCTCTGAAAACGATTCTTTCTAAAAACTCCGGCCAGAGTGGAGATTTTGGAAAACTTTGTTTGCACGTTTGCATGTAAACTGAGAAAAAGGGTTAGGCAGCTGTTGTTGCTATTTTCGGGATTCTGATTGGCTAACGTGGGCTTGAGCTTCTCATTACACTGCCAAGTACAGTTTTGTATTGGCATGCTCTTGATGGCATATATACACGGGTGCGTGGGTTCATGTAAACAAACACTTTTCTGAAAACTGACAGGTATGCACAATGTTATTTTTGAAAAACGGAGAGGGTGAGATGTCAGTTTATGAAAATAGCCGGCCACATGTAAACATAGCCTTAAAGGGAAGAGCTGCATCCAACCGTTATTGACGCAGGTGACCCACAGTTAACATATAAAAAGATAAAACAGATGATTATTACAGGTTGTGTATATAGCAGTGTGTGTGTATTCTCTCTGCCTCACACAGGCAGAACTATGAAGAAACATGATTAAACAACAAACTAAAATGGAGTTTACAGTTGTCTCCTGATAAGCAATGAGAGGAAAGCGCTTGCTGTTGATTTAACTTTAATCCTTTTAAAATGTATCGACAAGAGCTGTTGCTGTAGGCAGCGATCTATTGAAGGTGTGGAGTCACTTGTGGAATTTTCCACTGGTTTCACACAGTACACACAAGACTTGTTCCTCTCACGCCAAGTTATCTATAAAGTTAGACACTTCAGACTGATTCCTGACTTATCAGAGGGGGCTCAGCTGATTAAAGTTCAAGATCAATTTCAAACTCTCGGCGAAATGCCTTTTTCACAAAGGAGGGAGACCAATGGCCCATCAACCTCAGAATATTCACGCAAATTTCAGAAATGGAAAGTCAGGGAGAAAATTGCACTTTATATGGAGTTTTGAAGATTATAGCGATAACGTTGATGACAGTGTTTAGTGTGGGCTCATCTTATGGCGCACCAAAAATATTCATGAGACATTGATTTGGTTGTCAAATTGTATCTCAGACAGGGCAGGCTCTGATGTGTTGCTCTGGAGGGAAACTGAAGGAAAGAATGGGATGTAAGACATTTGGAGAACTGAAACTGAGGTTGATTTGCATTGTGATGAGCACAAAAAAAATGCACGATAGATGCTTTCTCTTTGCATAAATTTGTTTAAATATTAATCGAGGCAAACATACAGAATCTGATTCTATTTCACGGTTGTCTTGTCACGGAAAAACGCTGATGATTGACCAGCAAAAAACAACGTCCCTCAGCCATGCTCGGGGAAGTGGAACACCGTGTCCTGCTGTGAGATGTGAAGAACTGTGGAACCTGTAGTTAATATCATTTAGTAGCCTACTGGGGGGGGAGAGTTTGTGTGTGTTTGCACATGTTTGTTAATGTGTGCAAGAATGCAACAGTGCACTCCAACAGTTGTGAAAGAAGTATTGAGATCCTTTACTTAAAGGACAAAATGAACCTAGGGGTTAATAACAATATGTGTACCTGGTCGACCGTTCTCTGGGATCTGTTTTCATGCTAATCGAACGTGTCTCTAGCTTTAAACAAGCTACCACAAACCGGTGGTTAGCTGCTAACGCTAGCTTTCGGGGCAGAGGGTAGTTTAATTTATAATAAAACATTGTATTTCATAAACGACAGTAGTAGAGTAAAAAGCGGCATGAAAAGAAAAGACCCTAAAGTAAAGTAAGTACCTCAAATTTGTACATAAGTACAGTACTTGCGTACATGTACTTAGTTACATTCCACCACTGGTGAAAAATCAAGTCACTTCAGGCAGCGATTGGCCAGGTGTGCAAAGGTGAGAAAATAGGGCATGATTTAAAACTTTTCATTCTTTATAAAAACAACTTCCATAACTTTTTGTTTGTATAACCAAGTGCAACAACACAAATTCCCTTTATCCCCATTTGTCAATTCATCGCAGCTTGTCCCTGTGTAAAGTGTTTTTGCTGTACTTAAAGCATCAGAGTACTAAGTAGTAAGAATACAGTCAAATGCTCAACTCTAGTTTTAAAGAAACCCAAGTACGCGGTAACTGTGATTTCACTTTCACTGTGTGTGTGTGTGTGTGTGTGTGTGTGTGTGTGTGTGTGTGTGTTTGTGTCCTTCTCGTCCACCTGTGCCGAGTCATCCTGGCCCATCACACCATCTCCAGTGACTGCTAACAGCCTCTGTCCAGGCAGGCCCAGACCTGCCTTGTACAATGATTAGTCCTGCTTGTCTTACACCAGACACAATGGCCCCTTCCTCACAGCCATGCATCGCTATTGACCCATCGCTAACTAATTGGAATAGAATGAAACAGAGAGGGAGAACCGGACTGTTTCATTGAGAACAATAAGTAGAAGCGCAATGTGGGGGAGTCACATTCCACTGATGACTGTAATGACTGGGTACCAAACTGAAAATGTGACCGTGCTCATTCAATTCAATGTGTGTATGAAACTTGATGTGTTATTTTCAGATAAGAAATGTAGTTGTACTTCAGCATGAAAGTGTAATCAAGTTACTACTTAGCAATATCTGACTTAATTCAAAAAAATATTTCTAACTAGATTCAAGGAATAGAGCTGAAACAATTCCAAAGTTTGCTCAATTGTCTCAGAAATAATTGCGATTAACAATATAATTGTCTCTTTCGGTCAAATTTGAAATTTTTTTATATTTATTTATTGGCGAGAGTTACGCTTTAAGCTGCCGTTCAATCTGTGAAATGCAATTTGATTGACCAGGACATTAGCTTAATTTTGAAGCAAATTTTCAAGAAATAAAAGTTATTTTTTGGTTTTAAAAGAAGACAGAATAACGCAGATTGGTCCAATAACATAAAGAGTAGTGACACTTTAATCTAGAGAGTCTTTGAAACAAGTGTCTGCTGGTATACAGCTAGTGATCAACTTGTATTCAGGCTGGTATGAGATTGACCTGCCTTTTGATGCTAGCTCATCTCAAAACTTAAGAGACACTTTCCAGTAAATGGAGTACGGCACTCCCTGTTTTCCAACCCAAATATGACCTGTTTTTCTTGCAATGCAGCATTAACACCTACATTCCATATATCTTATGACGCATATCACATCATATAAAAACAGACTGAACACACACATTAGACACAAATCATCTTGATTTCTGCACTAGGTATGTATGGATGGATCAGCAGCATATTTGTAAAATAAACTGCCACAAAACTAAATGATTTTCTTTCCTTTTTTTTTCCCCCAAAAGTTTTCCAACTGCACTTCTCAACAAGACAAAATGAGTAAAAGTAAGTCTCTTTGATCGTTACATTTCTTATGAATGCTTTGGAATGGTTTTCTGTGCAGGATTTTTTTTTTTTTTGTCCACCACAGGCAACCAAAAGGTAAGTTTGTTTCCTTACAGTTCTTTAGGCCTGTGACTAACTGCATGAAAATGTGCACTTATGAAGCCGTTTCCATCTCCTAGTACAAAATGGGAAAGGGACCGAAGCAGGAGGAATCCTCAGGATCTGACTCAGACGGAGTAAGACATCTTTCATCTTACCTTCTCCCGAACTGCCTGAACCGTCTCTTTTGCATTCCAGCTGTTACTTCCTTCAATTGGTTATGAAGACTATTGCACATTCACACACCACACAATCAACAGCCCTGCTCTTACACTATCGTTAAAGTCTTGTCTTATTTCTGTTGGCTATGCTGCTACTCTGAAAACAACCATACTGCAAAGTTCATAAGCGTTAACATAGAGGAGGTCACGTTTAATTATAAGTCTTTCATTAAAATGCAGTTTTCCCATTGCTCTGCTGTTTTTCATAGGTAATTAATGAATTATCATGACTTTGACACTGGTAGTTGATCTAGGCATAAACATGGGTGTAATGTGACACAAACCCGATATAAAATAGGCCTACTCTCACACTCTTCTTTAAATTGCAGCCAGTCAATGACGAAAACCCACCTGCCAGAGAAGTTGATGAAGTCGCTGAAAGTCTTGCTGGTAGGTGTTCAGACTGGGAGTGGGGACTGAAACGAGTTCTTCAAAACGCTGTAAATTTAATTTTTAGTGAAAATCTGTGACAGAAATAATGTGACTGAAATAAAATCACTTACGGCAACCTCCTTACTTACACATGAACTGGCTTTATCTACCTAGGACTAAATCTGCCTGAGAACACAGAAGAGATGGTATGCTATAACACACCGTTTACACATTATTATTATTAGTGTCTGTAGGAATAAGGCCATGAGTGCAGTTTTACAATAGACTGTATGTAAATGTACCTTTTAAATAAATGGAATAAATAAATGGAATGACAAGTAAAACATTTTCTTAATTAGACTAATGGTTTTTGAAAAAGTCTGGTCAAATAATTTATTTTTCTTGGCGGCCTGGATTTACATGTTAAGGGAATTGAGAGCCCCTTTAGTTATAAGAGCACTGGATGCAAATCTTCCAGATTTTTGTAATATTGTTGATGCCGTCAATAAATCCCTCACAGCTCACACCTTCGTAATCTCATGTTCTCTGATTCAAGTTTTGCATTGGTAGTCATGGTTAAATTCATGACTTAACATTCTTGTGCTACCAATACAAATGTCACATGGAACAGCAAGAGGCTCAGTATAGGGATGCATATGCTGTAGAATTAATTGATCAATACGCTGGCACCAAATATTGATATTTAAATTAATAAAATGAGGTGCTTTAAATGAACACATAAAAAATTATATAATGAAAAATGATATATTGATTATCGCAGATTTGCTGTATTGTGATATTATCGGTATCTTGAGCCGTGTATCGTGTAGTACCCTGTGATTCCCACCCCTAATTTAAACACATTTATAATGTATTGTGTACGTGTATGTAATGTAAAATAAAAAAGGTGGCAGACTGGATCTGGACAGGGACAATTTTCTTTACTCTCTTCCCTTGTTTTTGCTTATTTTTTCTTGCTTTTTTTTTTTACATTCTCTTCTCTTTCCTCTCTGGATCCCAAGTGTGCTGCATGAATATCAGATAACAGTTCCATGACAATAAATCCAGTGAGACGTAACCCACACAGACGGGGGAGAAAGGAGGAGGTCGCGTGCACAGAGTGAGCGAGAGAAAAAGAGAATTACCAACCATCAGAGAGATTCTGAGAGGGCATTCAGGGTATTGTTAGAGTGATCGCTAATGAGATGTGTGCACCTGTGTGTGTGTGTGTGTGTGTGTGTGTGTAATTAGTGACTGGGAGCCAATGAGTGGAGGATAAGAGCAGGTCTTTAGGACGGCTGGAGGACACATGGTAAGGAAGAGGAGGATTGTCCTCTGGAGATGACAGGGAAATGTGTGTGTACAGTGAGGGATGGGGGAAGTATAAGACATGTCCCATGGCCTTCCCCCCCCTGTTAACGCAAATCTCCAAAGAGTATAGTGCAACCTGTTGATGGTGTTGCTTTTGACAAACTCCACATATAGCTACTTTATGTCGAACAAAGCCCGCACACCCAGTCAAAGCATGTTCGATCAAGACGTATGCTTTCAAGATGGTGTCTTCCTTAGGATTAAAAGCCCCTGTGTGATGTGAGGAAGAGACGCTCACTCAATAGATCCTCTCACAGTGTCCAAATGGACGCTGGTTGACTTAAGATGTAGCATATGAACTGCAACTGAAATTACAGTAAGATGAGATGGAACTACAACGATCCATTTCCCTGACAGGGCAACGGTTAGAAAAAAGGTATCCAAACGCCACAAAAAAACAAGCTGGAATCAAATATGGGTTATAACAGTATGGAGTTTGTATTCACATCTACTCATTTCAACCTTATTGATATTAATCATTTATGATTTATTTATAATAGTGAATGACAAGCATGAAAACAGGGCAGCTTTGTTCACCGTTATTAGAAAATGTAGAAAATTAGATTTACCTGCAGATATTTGTTTAGATCATTGTGCTAGATCAATCACATGAATTATGTTATTGTACACATGTGAAGGTGAAGTGTGGGTTTAAAAAAAAAAGGATACTGTTAAAGCAACTCCTGAAATTCTGTAAGCATACCTTAAGAGTTAGTATGGTTTATGGGAAGCTGGGAAGATTCCCACTTTAAGCTGCAGTTAAACTGGTTATTGGCATCTGTGGGAGGCTGCTAGAAAGTAAAGACACTTAAACTCAGAGAGTCAGATATGTAAGACCATCTGCTTTATTTGGATATCTCTCACACACATACATACATTATATATATATTCCATTTATTTATATTATAATATATAAATAATATACTGTATATTATATAATAATAATTATTATTATTATATAATTATTATTATTATAATAATTTATAATATCCGTGAGATGGTTTCTAAGAGGCATGGCCAGCAGTACATTTTCTTTGTCACAGCACTTCCAGTCAGCCAGCTAACTTTGTCATACCAGGAGAGCTGAAAAGACCTGTTACTTTGCCCTATCTTTTGCACTAAATCAGTCTTACGTGAGTGTTGATCTGCCCTTCTGTTTAATTCTGAGTTTCTCCTCGTAAGGAAGACTTTCAAATGGCTTTGCCAAAATCAGGTCAACAATATTAGCATTAGGCTCGTTCGAGATGAACTGCACCTCGCCTGTAAAGTGGACGAGAGCAGGCGGCAGCAGCCAGGGGCGGTGACAAAAATCCGCTGTCAAGTCGGACAGATTCCAGCCGATTCCAGCAGCCTTCGGGCTGAACAGGAAGTCACAGAAACACTGTGGTCCGATTCCGATTTAATAAAATGTTATCAGACCCATATATCAGCTTGTACACAGTCTCCAGTTGTTGTAATTATGACAGAGTAGCTGTCAAAATGCTCTACATGCGATCTGTTGCTGATTTTAATTAACAACAGACTGTAGATGATCCGTAATCTAGCGGATTTAGTCTCTCTGACTTCTAAACGTAACTACCAGCCACACAACATGTGGTTTGTACAGAATAAACCTTTAAATCAGACAAATAGCTGTTAAAATCCCTCCAATTCAAAATAAAAGAAAGTTTATATAAAACGTCATCATGTTAAGTCGATTCTGAACCAATCAGCTGTTAGATCAGCTGAGAGGCAGGCGTTTCCCAGCATGCCCTGGTTCCGCCTGGGTCTTGCAGTCGGCGAAAAGCAATTGCGCTGCCTGCGTCTCAGAACTGCGGCCGCCTCGATCTCATTGATCTTATTGTTGCCCACGTGTGCATGACGTCAGAGCAAGTCGGGATCAAGTCGTACACAAATCTAACTGGCATGCATTGGGCGGCAATCGCCGGTGATCGATTCTGCGCAGACCTGGCTCATCTCGAACGAGCCTATTGTCTGCCAGTTGCGTGTGCAGTTTGCTAGCTGGCTAGTTCACCCCTACAACGCTAGCCTAGCCTACTGCATGAATGAATGAATGAATGAATGAACAAACGATCTAACAAAACAATATTAAACTCGAAGGATGGAATGTGGGTGTTAGGTTCAACTGAAACAGGGAATGTGGTGTATAATTGTATGAAATATATGATGAAAATTGGCTAGCAATTTCGCCAAGTAAATACCAAGAAATAGGTTGCAGCAGTTCGTCTTTCGACTACACTTGCAAAATCTGCGATGGGACTGAGCTGAGCTCTGCCCGAACAGCTTCAGCGACTATTTAATAGTACAAAATCGCTGTCAGTCAAAAGGAGATGCAGTCTTTCAACAGACCCTCCAATCATCACGCAGAAGCCCGGAGTCCAGGCCAGCCCACTCCTCCATTGACCCCCAGAGACGCAGAGCGTCCGTGTGCGGGACATAATCGCAGCATTTATCATCATGGATGCGCAAGTGCAGAATATGAAGAATACATATAATATGATAATGAACGCAAAATATGAAAGATTTGTTCGGAGTATGAAGCGATAAAATACCTCGAATTATAAAAATAATGTCATTAGACTTAAATACATCTATGCTTAAAACTTCAATGGACACACACACACACACACACACACACACACACACACACACACACCCACGTCAGTGTCAGTCCAGGTGGTGTATAGGACTAATGTGGTTTCAGGGGGGCCTATAACATTACTCACCATCAACTCTGCCATAGGTGGGATCATCAGACAGGTGCTTGCTAGGCCTGTGCCCCCCCACACACACACACACACACACACACACACACACACACACACACACACACACACACACACACACACACACCCCTCCCCCTCTTTTTGGTCAGCCTCCTTTACCTGATGCCCTGGGTGCTGAGTCTGAGGAGAATGTGCATGTGTGTGCGTCTTGGTTGTTCTAGGCACAATGACGAGAGAGGGTCTGTCAGTGGCCACCTGTTGGCCAGCTGTCAGGGTCCCATTTCAGGGTCGCCTTTCTATGCAGACACAACAGCAGCTACATCTATCTATCTATCTGAACCACTCTCTATCTATCTATCTATCTATCTATCTATCTATCTATCTATACCACTCTCTGCTTTAGTCTATGTCTTAAACAGTCTATGGTCTGGAAATGCTCTCTATGACTGCTATTGACATGGGAAACCATTTTTCCCAAAAAAACAGCCATCCATTAAAAGATGAGTTGAGGCGATGACGAGAAGAAGGAAGAGGGGAAGGTCGGTGGAGTATCTGTGGGGTATCTCAGTGTGTCTCGTTTGATGCCGATCAGCGGCTCGTAGATACCATCCTCTTCATGTCACATTACCATCTGTATAGAAGCTGTGATGGAGAGTCAGGGCTGCAGTGGGGATTGGAAAACTCAAATGATGAATGGGTGATGGAAATTGGGAGGCATGACATGGACAGGAGGAGGAGGACGTGACAGGATGGAGTTAGATTGGAGAATAGACGTGTGTGTGTGTGTGTGTGTGTGTGTGTGTGTGTGTGGAAGGTGGGGGGAGATAATTTCCTATGAGGAGTCTGCAGGGGATGGGGGTGGCTGTGAGTTGGGGGAGGGGGTCTAATGACTCTGGGTGCTGCCTCTATTAGACCAAGCACCCACTAGATGACAGAATGAGAAGTCCTGAGATGATTGGTCGGGATCTATATGTTGGCAGGGTCATTAATTTGTCACTATTAGCTGCTCCACCAGATTTGACGGAAGAGAGGAGAGGGAACAGAGAATATTAGATCATCACATAGTGTTATATGTGTAGTCTATGACATATATGCATACTCACATGTTGAAGGAGCTAATGGGATTACATTTCACTAAAACTGTACCATTTTCATGTGTCAAACAAAATCGATTGATTAATTTAAATCTCACTTAAAGCTGCTATGGTTGATATTCTATTATTACAATGTATCCCATGACAATGTGAAAGGGGTCAAAATAAAGCTGAAAAAAAAACTATACACTACCTGCTGAGCACCAAACAGCAGACAGAGACAGTTAGCGACTAGCTGTTGAGCATAGTGGATGACTAAAAAGCCAGCTATTCCCCTCAGGAGTTGGTGGAGACCAAAAACAGAGCTAAAAGCGAGTAAATATTGGACTTACATTCACCAGGTCACCAGAAACGACTCCAAACAAATGTTAAAATTGCTATTATTACTATACTAGGCAACTGTATGCTAAAGTTTGTCATATAAAACATAAAAGGTGATAATATGTCAATGTTGTTTTTGCTGGACAAAAACAGTTAATGGAGGTTTACAAAAGAATCAGGCCAGTCACGTTTAAGTCGAAAGCTATGACATTCACACACAGTGTAACGCTAATCTGTCAGTTTATTTATTTTGTCGTACTACTTCAACCTATAGTCCAAGTCTATTGATTGTCTGTACATTGCATACTGTTTGTGGTAGTGGTACAATTTAAATAGAAGGGAAAACCTGGGTTGTCAAAGCAGAGAAGACAACATGTCTGTGCACTAAATATGTAGCTGGAGCCAGAAGCCGGTTAGCTTAGCTTAGCATAAAGACTGGAAACAAGGGGAAACAGCTAGCCTGGTTCTGTACAAAGGTAACAACATCCACTTACCAACATTCACGAACTAACTAATCAACACATGATTGCATGTTTGTTTAATTAGTACATAAACAAAACGTGTTTGTGCTGACTAAGCTAACTCTTTGTGCTAAGCTAAGGTAACTGACCGCTAGCTTTCTTACACTAGAGACACAAGAGTGGTGTTTATCCGCTCATTGAACTCTCAAAAAGAAAGTGAATAAATGTGTTTCCCAAAATGTCAAACTATTCCTTTAAAAAGTCCCATTGTTTCTCTTTTTGATTTGTCACCTCGGTCAGTAAATGTTTAGCAGTGTAGGCTACACACTCTTCAGCACACACCAATGATAAGACTTCATAAAAAAGGTCACCGCAAAAGTTGGGCAGAAATTCCCGCTCCCCTTAAATAACCTGATGACCAAAATGTCAAATGGACTGACAATCAATAGCACTGGCTAGCCATGGCAAAGGTCTCCATCACTCTCTATCTCTCTATCTATCTGTGTGAATGTGTGTGGAGAAGAGAAGGAAACACTGCATGTATTCCGTTTTCTGCCCTAATTCTGAAAAGACGATATTCCAACTAAGCTGTTTACATGGCTAATGAAAGTCAATATTCCACTAATATTCCCGTTTACATGTAGCCATACAAAATATGATTTTTTCAAAGTTTACCAGCAGTGGCGGACTTGTTGGACCATGCGAACACAGCGTCCCTCTGTCATTCCTTTAACCAGCTTCTTGAAAAGGTTGGCATAGCGATGTGTACGCATTTCCAAAAACCTGTTGATATCCAAGTCTTTGATCATGTTTAAAAGTAGCTGTGTTTCTCCTTCTTACGGGTCTGCAGCCTTGCAAACTGTTGGCTGGTTGATTTGTGTACAGCAAACACAGATCTGACCGTAAGCCTGCAGTAAAAACCCTTATTGAAGCGCATATTCCAAATGCGCTGTATACATGCCCAAAGAATGCCTCTAAAACCTGAATACCGGCATATCCCACGTTTTAATCGGAAAATGCTATATTCGGAAAAAGGCCTTATTTGGAATATCCAACCGGAAATATGTTGTTTACATGACCTGTATCAAATTCTGAATATTGTCATATTCGGAATAATAGTGGAATATTGGTGTGCATGTAAACGTACTGCTGGTGGCAATGTTTTTACACTTTGTTTTTTATTATAACATTTTGAGTGTGTGACCTCTGACCCTGTTTAGATGGAAGGGGACAAGTATGTCCTTTGGATAGATTGTTACAAAATTAAAATCAAATTATTGCAGCATTAAGTGTAAATAAAGAATACGTTCAGCTGTCATGTTTTGTATGCAGAATGCAAATTAGTGCTGTCTGTGTTTTTGCTCTCACAGCTCCTATCCAACATAAGTACACACTTATTTAGACTCAATTACAGGCAGGACTTAATGAATGCCAGAGCAATCGTGTGTGTGTGTGTGTGTGTGTGTGTGTGTGTGTGTGTGTGTGTGTGTGTGTGTGTAAAGTCAAAGAGAAAGGGAGAGAATGAACAGTGGTACAGTGCACAGGGAGAATCAGGGATCATCACAAAGAGTTCTGCACGCTAATAAACCTCATGCTTGAATTAATGACATTCCAATCCCAAACAACAGCCCAGCAATGTCGCAGTAATTCAAGCTTTACGCTCTAAACAGCAGCCTGGTACCAGGTTCAACCTGTGAGTTATTGGTCTTGGGTTGCCATCTAGTGGATAAAAAGACAAAAAGCATCCTTGCTTTTCTCATTTCTCTGTTTGTACTGATTCATATGGTAATACGAAGAAATGCAGGGGCAGATTGACATTCTCAGTTATGTGAGATTGTTAGGGGTTCTCGAAGCACAATGTTTATGTTCAGCTGGTACTACTATCCACAGTGCCTTACAATTGCTACAGCAGAGTTTACATTCAGAGATAACGAAATACAGAAGAAATGGAAATAATAATAAGTTTGCAGCCACTGTTCTTTTTTTAGGCTAAGTAGCCTACCTACTTTTAAAAGTAAAGCAGGAAAAAATGCCTCAGCTATAGTTCTTACTAACTGTGTTTTCCCACTTTGTCCATTTCAGCCCTCTAAAAGAACTCAGACCTATTAGTCAGCATTTTTTGCGCATATGCGAACACTCCAAAGGGACTCAGACCCCTGTCTGCGTTACGGTTCTCTTCCCCTGTGCATTGTGAACACAACATGCTTCAGGTTCGCTTTGCCCTTTTGCCTTTTGCCAATGTATTTTAGCCCTGATGTCCCATCAGAGCTGAAGTGGACCAGAAAGAGAACTGCGTCCTCTTTCAAGTAAGCTGACAATGTAAACACAAAAAGAACTGAGTCCCTTTTCTGTTGGTCCACTTTAAGAGGACTGAGTTTGATTCGTTCAAAGAGGACTCTATGTGAAAACACCCTAAGCTAATGATTAAAACCACAAGTTACTGCTATGGGCCTGTCACTAGTCTATATCCACGACCTTCCACTTCCGGGATTGCTCCGTTGCCACCGGAAATTCCGCCGTATCTCCTTATTTTCGGTCGGATATCCATTACCTTACGCTTTCTTTGTGTTGGAATTCTAAATTCCGGTGGATTTATGAGGACTCTGGTTAACTGCTCCTCAGATCTCTGCAGGGTAAATCCAGACAGCTAGCTAGACTATCTGTTCAATCTGAGTTTTCTGTTGCACGACTAAAACAACTTTTGAACGTACACACGTTCCACCAAAACAAGTTACTTCCCGAGGCTATTTTGCCAAGGCTCTGTCCAGTGCTTAGCACCGCCCATGATGACTGTCACTAAACCAAACTCAAATCATTTTGCTTATGACTGACATTTGAAGAAAAACAAAAGTCACACATTTAGCTGACCTCTCTGAGAAGATTGTGTGCATACAGTTTTAGCAATCAGTATAGTAAGCTAGGCTATATATGTAGCTTAAAGACAACCTTGTTTGAAGGAGAGCATCAACAGCAGTTTTGTCTTTCTTGAAAAGCACACACATGCACACCTTTTCTTTAAAAAAGGAGCTGCTGCATAAAGGCCAATACCTTGTAGTGGTCTTTGTTTTTGTATTAATTATTTAGCCATTTAAACAAGCAGTGTAATTATTGGGACTTACCCGTTTGTATGTCATACTCGTCTTGTGGTCAGTGTGAGCTGTCACGCATTCTACAGGTGTGTTTTTCAGAGAATTATTCTTAATCAACCACCATGGTAAAACTACGGAGCCCGGGAGGTGACATGGACGTCACCTAACAAAACGCGCGACACTGTCCCCCTGCTGCCCAACGGCATTTCAGTGTCAAGCCAGCCAGCCAGCCAGCCGCCGTTCGGATTTTGATGCGCGTCTATTCGCGCTGTTACGGTACCGGTGCTTCCAAATTTGACGGGTCATTCTAAAATTTCAGTAAACCAAAGTTAAGAAAAAAAAAGACAATTAAGTGAGATTACTTTCCCTGTGCAGTTAACATTTTAGACTGTAACACGATTATTAAAGAATATCAACTTGTTAGTATAAAATTAAATAATAATTTATATTTGCAACTATATTCACTAATAATCTGTGAGCGTTTTACTTTGTTTTCACACCACGTCTCTGCTGCTCAGTGATACAGTATGTTTGTGTGCTGTTGGAGTTTGAACTGTAACAGCAGTTATAACAGCAGCGGCCAGTCTGGAACGAGACTCTGTGATCTCATCCATCAGTAACCGGCAGAAAAAAAAAGCAAACCAAACAATGTCACTTCCTGCTATAATCAAAGCTAAGCAGCTGTGATTATAGCTAGTCACACCAACAGCAACAGTAAGGCCTGCTACTTCAAGGTGTTAGCTGCTGGTCTCCACATGTCCACAGCAGCAGCAGGTCCTGACATGTGGAGTGTCATAATGGAGTGATGTCTGCTTCCTGGACAGATGTTGCAGGGTTCCAACATGGCAGATTTAAAAGGCCCTCAAAACTAGAGTAGGTTTTATCGCGATACGATATTATACCGATCCTTATCTGCTGATATCTGTCTGTCACAATCAGTCTGGTATAAAGTACTTGAAAGCAATACTTGAGTAAAAGTAGAAGTAGGCTATCTTACCAGAAAATGACTTTGGTAGAAGTTGAAGTCTCCTTTTAGAATATTACTTGAGTAAAAGTCTTAAAGTATTTTGATATTTACAGTACTTCAGTATCAAAAGTAATTTTCTGATATTAAATGTACTATATTAGAAGTAAAAGTAAAAGTAAAAAAAAAAAAACTGATTATGAACTTTATAGCCAAAGGTGTGTAACGTTATATTCATCACCACTGTCGTCGGGGTGGTCATCGTCTGTTACCATGGCGACAGAGCCTGCACCAGGAGCTTCCATAACACTATCAGATCAGTCATTATGCTTCCTCCTCTTCTTCTTTAGTTTTGGCCTATGGTTGTTGTTTTTTGCCGCTTGGCAACAAACAGGCATTACAGTAGGTCACCAACTGGAATGGAGTGTGCAGTATCTTGGCTCGCCAAACCTGCTTTTTTTCCAGTGTACTTTCCAGTTTCCATTAACGAGTAACCAAGATGCTTAGGGGAAATGTAGTGGAGTAAAAGTAAAAGTTTCCGAAAATATAAATAACCAAGTAAAGTACAGATATGTGAAAATTCTACTTAAGTACAGTAGCGAAGTATTTGTACTTCGTTACACTACAACACTGGTCACCAGGGGTTAAATTGTGATTTGTTATGTGGGGGGGATCTCCCTAGGAGGGTCTGGGGGCATGCCCGTGTTATTGTTCTCATCTCAGCTCCACATGCCATTTCAAAAATCTTTCATTTATTGTCAGAAATATCATTTTCAAAAGCATCACTTTCATAACATGTTATGTGACATATTTCCAGCAACTGACTGCAAGCAGGCACATCCGGACACAAACGAGCAGGCTTACTGTATGTGGCCCCGGCCCAATTTAACCACTGCTGGTCACGATACAATGTCAATTCGATTCAATTGAGGGGCGTGCGATAGATATGAGACCGTATCATATGGCCATTTAACACAGCTACATTTATAGCAACTCCAAAAAAAAAAAGATTTGACAGGCAGCTCTTCTAGACATTTAAATTAAAAACAACAAATAAATATAAAGTGGGAATCTAAAATAATGGGAATCTTACAGATGATATGTATTTCACTTTTCACCGATAATATTGGATCGTGGATCATTGAAACGATATATCGATCCCGATCGATGTATCATTACACCCCTACTCCCAACTATTTGACTGGCTCCAGTGATGCAGTTGGTCAGCGTGCGGTACTTGTAAGGCATTATCCAGCAGAGTGATGCTGAGGTTGTTCGAGCCTCACCTGGAGCAGACAAGCTTAGCCTTCCATGGCTGTCCTCTGTGAGTGTAAAAAAAAAAAAAAGAGCTGGACTCTGTTGTTTCTTTGTTGTGTTTATTGTCAGGTGGCTAAAACGCCACCACATTGAATAAAAACACAAATTCACCTTTGTAACAGCTATTCACAATGAAGCAGATTAACATACAAGTGTGTTCTTTACAGATGTGACACTGGGCCAATATTCAAAAAACAATCCATTTGTGATTTAAGTGCGTTAAAGGCTCGTGTGGAAACTTAGGTTTCCAGTCTGGTGAAAAACAAAAACAAAGTGGTAATTCAGCCACTAAATACTGAAGTAAAAACATGTTTTACATGAGTTTGTCAGATTGTGTGATGCCGTTTCTACAGAGGTTAAGTAACATCAGAAACTGCTGACACATACTGATACATGGCACAAAAAGACATCATGTGTGTGTGTGGTTTTATGTCAATAAGGCACATTTCAGAGTCTCATTTCTTGGTGAGTGTTACCCTTTAGAGATATCCAGTAAATGGACAAAACTGTTTGGACATCAGTGAAAAAGTACAAAACAAAATTCATCCGCTCATCCATTGCAGCTGTCTCAGGTTGTACTGTTCCTCTTGGCCACATAAGCGGTGCTGTTAGTGCCATTTTTTTTTTACCACAGAAGAGAGGTAAATTATTTGGCAGGACACAATTGTCTATGAAACTCTCCTCCAGTGTGACTGGTCATTGATTAGCCCAGCTAGAGATCAATCACACATACAATAAGTCAATCGTTTCAGTCCAATTTACATTGATAGCTTCGTTTCCCATGCGTGTGAATATTTTAATGAAATGCCCGGAGGCTTTCATGCATAGCCTTTATTCATACCGGGCAACACATGATAACCTGAAATACTGGTCATTATTCCAGGAGAAGTTGCACTGCAGCTCCATATGCAACTTTCGTCTTCATTAACATCGAGGCTGCGGTCGAAAAATCCAAAAAATAACCTCCTAAGTACTTTCCTAAGGTGTGAAGGAGAATTCAAAAGGAATTAGGTAAATACAACAGCGGTGCGAGGGGAATCCGACTGCCCTTACACTCGGCTGTGTAATAATTGCGACGGCTGATGTTATTGACGAGGATCTGCCGGTGAAACTACACTGTTCTGAAGGTGGACTACAGAGAGGCATCTGGATACTTCGCCCAACGTGCATTGTCACCGTGGTGTTTCACGCTGGCTCAATAAACGTGGACAACCCGGTGGAAAATATAACTTCATCACCATTTTATTTCCCATCTTATTCTGCATTAAATATGTCATGTGAAGCACCCACTGCATGTCGTTTTGTTATTATAAAACACTGGGCTGTAGGCTGTTTCTTGTATGAAAGTGTATTATCATTATTGGTTGCTCAGCTGGGAGCGTGCCTATGTTCCCACAGCCTTATGTTCCCACATTTCTACGATTTTTTCCCAAAATTAGGTCCTATGTTCCCACATTTCCTTTTTCGTGAATTTGTATCAGATTTTATCACCCTTTCTCCCAATTTGGTAGCCAATTACACCCAACCTATTATCCAGTAGCAATGGACTACAGATGGAATGTAACCCTAACCCTAACCCACATTCCCACAAAAAATGTGGGAACATAGGGCTGTGGGAACATAGGGCTAAACCCGCTCACTCACCCTCCTTCCCACTCATTTTTATCCACATGAATCCTGATTAGGATTATTGTATGGAAGTAATTGTTACATGTATGCAAGATAAGCAGAACGCGTTAGACCTACAGATCTACTGTAGGCTACATATTCTATGTTATAAGGGTTAGATGGTTGCAGGTGGGCGAAAGAAATACATTATTAATGAGGACAACATTCTCTAAACCGTAAACACAGCTTGTTTACTCCACTTTCAGAAGCTAAAAGTGGAGTTATGTTTTCTCTGTCAAGTTTAGAACTACAGTTTTTGGTTTTGCAGTTTAAATATTTCCTACAATATCAGCTACAGTGACAACTCGAACGGCTCTTATCATGGCAGCCACCTAACTACTTCCGGGTCATTTCCCTCCGTTAGGAACCGTCCTAAGCTAATTTGACTATTCAACTGCAGCCCCAGTCCAGCATCAGAACACATCCAGAAACAGTCCAGCTGACACGCAATTCCAAGGGCTGACCACCGTTCAGAGGAGATGTGCATTCAGGTCGTACTTCTCGCAGAACTTGTCCGTGATCGGGATGCAGGTGAGGTACTCGCACCAGTCACACTTCACAGGGTAGACGTAGAAGAGGACGGCCAGGCCGGAGAGCAGAGCCAGGAAGACCAGCAGGAAGACACAGATCTGGACCCGCTTACGGTACATGTCAGATTGCCCAAAGCTGAAGAGGAAGAAAGCTGCGTTATAATGGAATTAGAACAGGAAGTCACATTAAATTCAACATCATTGTACTGACATTATGATGTGCATTAATGTCAACGATGAGAAAGGCGGGCTCGTCCGGGATTTGAACCCGGGACCTCTCGCACCCGAAGCGAGAATCATACCCCTAGACCAACGAGCCACGTAAACTTCTTCCTTTGGACAAAGCGAGGCTAGGTGTTCCCTACTGTTTCCAGTAAATGCTAAGCTAAGCTAACCGTCTATGCCTATGTGCCTATGTTCCCACAGCCCTATGTTCCCACATTTCTAAGATTTTTCTTAAAATTAGGCCCTATGTTCCCACATTTCCTTTCATTTCCTTTCATAAATTTGTATCAGATTTTATCCCCCTTTCTCCCAATTTGGTAGCCAATTACACCCAACCTATTATCCAGTAGCAATGGACTACAGATGGAATGTAACCCTAACCCTGTTGAAATGTGGGACCATTGGGCTGTGGGAACATAGGGCCTAATTTTCAGTGAAAAAAATATTCGTAGAAATGTGGGAACAGAGGGCTGACCGCCCCCCGTCTACTGGCTCTAGCTTCCTATTTATCGTACAGATACAACAGTGGCATCGATCTCCCCGTCCACCTCTTGGGAAAAGAAAGCAAATGAGCGAGACACATCCCTTTCTTCACTTACCTGATGTATGGCAGGAAGGCGAAGGACAGGAAGAATCCCGACACAAAACCGCAGATGTGGGCGAAGTTGTCGATCCATGGAAGCAAACCGAAGGAGAAGAAGAAGACCGAGATGGCCAGCAGCTTGGCAAAAGCCCGCCATGGTCGCTCGAGGATCTGCCAGCTCTGAAACAGCTCCACAAACAGACAGGCCAGGATGCCGAACTGACTGCCTGCAGGACCCACCTGAAATAGAGACAAAGCTTCTGGGTAGGTGGGTTTCAAACACAACTTCGGCTACATCCACACTAATACGTATGTCTTTCAAAACACCTATCTTTTGCTACGTTTAGACCTCGCGCCCACACTACTCCCATATTTCAGAGAACCCTTAAAATGGAGACATTTTCTGATGACCCCAGGGGTCACGTTGTAGTTTGGACGGGCAGAAACGGAGACCTTTACTAAGGACGCAGACACCCACGTCACTCTTATGGGTTAGGTAGGCCTACATACCTTTCAGTAACGGATCCAACTCATCATCAGTCCAAGCAAATAAAACCCTGATCTTACTTTTTGCTATTGTTGTTCTTTCTCCAAAGTATTTTCTGTATTTTCCACTCATATCTCCAGGATTTTCAACCAAAGGTTAACGTTAGAAAATCTGCTTCCTGTTTACACAGCCACACACATGCCCAATGTACGCGAATGGTCATGTGTGCATTTTCATACGTGATAATACAGACAAAGGTAATTTTTTGCCTAAACACTGGTGTGGACAGAGATCCTTTTTTGTTTCAAAACTCTGCTAAAAAAAGGAGAGCGTAGCAGTGTGGATGTAGCCTGAGTCTCAGATACAGCATCTTGTATACGGTTGGTTGTGAGGCTGACACTGTACCTCCGCTCTGTAGGGCAGGAAGATGGCTGAGGCCAAGTTGCCAGTGATGCCGCTGAGCATGTAGATGATGGAGATTCTCAGCCAGCCAGCCAGCTTCTCTATGTCCCTCAGCACCGTCATCTGGAAAACCACTGACACCACGCAGTGCAGGAACCTACAGACACAGACACAGACAGGCCAAATCCGCCTGCTATCTTACTACTGACTGTTTTAATGGATAAAGCAGATCTGTTTTCACATGAAACATCTTCAGGGTTCCCCCAGGATTCTCCTAAGTTAAATGTAAGACGTAAGACCTTTTCTTATACCACCTAGGATGTAATTTAATGCCAACTTCATGGCCAAATAACGGAAAATCAGTGTGGCTTTTTAACCCGAGAAAATGTGCCAAGTAATGTTACCTGAATACAAAATAGAGTCAATTTAAAATGTTACCCACGCAAAACATTTATTTGAAACTACGAAGACCTTTGTAAAGGAAATGTTTTCAGAATATTACATTTAAAACTTGTTTTAATACTATTAAGACCCTGCAAGTACCCTGATCTTTCATAGTGCTGCTTCAAATTCTGAGGCCTATTGTCAGATGGACAAAAAAAAAGAGAATAGGACTATATTTATTTTAAGACTTTATTCACCCAGCATGAAGAAAAAGAGACAGCCAGAGTCGGAAGAACTGGTCTGGAATCTCCGGGTTCAGGAAAGGCAGCAAACCACAAACATCATCCATGCAAGCCACCTGGAAAAGACACAGTCAAAAACAACAGTCAGGACTGAAAGGGCCATCAGTCAGCCTGATGAACCACTGCCACCCTGTGGAAGAAAATGAGAGTGTCAAATTCAGTACAATGCCCTTTTGAATAACAAACAACTGCAGGCTCCAGTGGCGCAATCGGTTAGCGCGCGGTACTTATAAGACAGTGGCCTGCAGAGCAATGCCGAGGTTGTGAGTTCGAGCCTCACCTGGAGCAGTGACATTTTAAATTCCAGCCGTATGCATCTCATATATACATTGAAATACTGATTGGTGTCCAAAAGCCTTTCGCCGTAAGCAAATATAGCAACTGTTGGTATCGACTTGGTGAATGAAAAGCAGCAGTCAGACTGATTTGAGGAAAAGAAAAGCTCCTACCTGTGAGCAGAGAGTGGCCTCTTCGTGAAAGTAGCCACGCATGAAATCACAGTACTCTCTTGAAGTGATTTCACATCTACAACATGAAACGCATCATCAGCTTCATCAGCAATCACTCGCAGGACAAACCACCAATGAGATGGATACATTTGTTTTAGTGTTCAATAAGTGTGGTAAAATGTACAGTATTTTCAACCCGGTTACATAAAAACAGTCTGTTGATCCTGCAATGACATTGTACTTTCTATGCATTGTGTTCTGTGTCATAGTCTTCTGCAGTTAATTATGCAGAAAAAAGGTCTAACATACTTAAGATTTTCTATATCATTTAACCCTTGTGTTGTCTTCCATTCGACCATGCATGGTCCTCCCGGGTCAAAACTCGAAAATCTCTTTTTTTTGACACTTTTGGCGCTTTTTTCAATGTTTTTGGCGGGTTTTTTTACATTTCTTTTCACTATCATGTATAAACACCACTAACACCAACTTATTCATATTTTACAATTATTTTTGGAATTCACGGTCAATAAACCTCATTTATAGGAAATTGTACCTAATTATTGATTTAAAAATTAGAAATGATGAATTATTTAGACGACTATTAAAGGAAGGATAATCACAGAAGGGTCAACGTTCAGTTGGGATACTGTTTTGAAACATTTCAATTCTTTTTCAATTTGCTAAAAAATTTAATAAAACGCCCAAAATTCAATGAAAGTAGAAATCCGATCTTTTGTTGTACTTGCGTTGTATGGAATCATGCGTGTTAATTTTGTCATCAAAATTAGGTATAGTTAAAAAGAAACCTTGTTTTAAGGAGCTGCTCATCTAAATATTTACCATGAAATTAGTCCAATTAAAGTAAGTTATTACTGGCACATACTGTATGCACCAACTTCAAATGAATGGTAATAGCTTTATAAAATCTATACTAGCTCTGTACTAGTCGTAATGGCGTGCCGTTCAGTGCCGTTGATCCTTACCGTCCTTTGGTTCCGATGCAGCAGGGCCGGCCTGTTATGGTGCAGTCTATGTGGGGAAGGTTGGTGTGTTTCCCAGAGTTGTACCTTGTACAAACCTACAGATCATAAAAATAGGAAACATTTTTTTTTTTTTAAACGTTAAATCCAGCCATTATGTGTAGAGGAAAGTGCTGCATTCAGACCTCAGTGTGTTAAAGTTACAGTAGACTTGTATTTATTTACTTTTGTTTTTAAAACAAGTGGCTGACAGCAGCAGATGATCAACTTAAACGCTTAAACTGTACTTACCGGCCACTTGGTGATGTCATCAGGCCACTCATGAGGCGAAACTGAGGCTGGCTCCAGACAAATTCTACAAAATCAAGAGCCAAAGTTAAAAACAAAGTACAGTTGACATTCCCGTCTTCTGTTGGCGCGACTGAGCCCCAACGATACAGTCCACACGTGCAATAGTGGAAACAAAATGTGTGCTCCTTTAACCCACGAGGATAACAATCTCACAGAGAGTATTTTGGTGAAGTCACCTGGGGTCCTGATGACAGACGGCACCATGTTGGCGTAGTGTACCATTCAGATAGGGAGCACTGGGGTGCTGAGGCCACTTTACCCACAATGCCAGGGTACTCTGCAGTAGAGAACAGAGAGACGGAGAGAGAGAAATCATTGTTAACATTATGATGTATCTCTGTTCATTTTGCCTGTGCAGTGGCAACTACAGCTATGATAAATGGTGCCTAAAGGTGCTCCATGACATGTAACACTTCTATTCAATATATCTCAGATGAATCAACTGTGAAATCGTATATGATACCGTGAACAGTACTTGCGATAAATTATAAACCATAAAACCCTTCAGACAAGAGATGTGCTGGCGACAGACACATTATATGAGTGAACTGGTCAGGTTGCTTTGACTGACCGAACACTCCTCCTGTAAAGTCTGCAGGCAGCCGGAGCGATCATTCCTCACGCAGCAGCCGGACTCTCTCTCGCGCGCTCTCTTCTCCTGGATCATTTTGTGGATCTCTTGGTCTTGACGCATGCACGGGGAAAACTTGGCTCCCAGGTGGATCAGCGCCTCCTGCAGGACAGCGGGGGATGACATACAGCTTGGTGAGATTGTGGATCAAGACCGGTGGTTCCCAATTTTCCAATTAATTTTTTTCCATCGACACCGCTGGTGATTATAAACTGGATGTTATTCGTCACTGATCATTATTAAAGTGATATTTGTTACATTTTGTAAAATTTAAATTTTTTGTTACAATTTATTAGTAAATGTTTAGAAGGGTTAGGTCAAGTTTGCATAAGTACCATTACCACTTAGAGAAGTTATATTTTCTTTTATTCATTTATCCTGTATATTATTATTGAGCACTTTTAGCTAACTATTTGAACCAGTTATCTTACTTTTAGCTAGCGTTATGTACTTCAACTATTCAATCCATTAGTTATGGCTTACTATCTCTTTTCTTTTAGCTATTAGTATATTTCAATTATTCATCAATTAACTGTTTATCCTACTTTTAGCTAACTATTTCAACCATTTATATATTTTTTAGCTAGCACTATCTTATTTAACCATTCATCCATTGCTTTTGATTACTTGTCTCTATCTATTTTTAGGCTATTGAACTATTTATCAATTACTTTAAGCTAACCGTTTAGAGAACTATGTGAACCATTCTCTATTTTAGCTATTTATCCATTACTTTTTAAGAATATTTTTGGGCATTTTAGTTGTACATTTTATTTCCATTTTATTTCCAAATTGTATATATTTTAAATATTGCTCGTGTAGTATTCTATTATTATTTCATGTATATTGTTTCCTATTATTTAATGTTTACTCTGTATGTGTGCTGTGTGTCTGATATTTTGCTGCTTCAACACCGTTATTTCCCATTTTTTTGGGATCAATAAAAATCTATCTATCCCTTTATTTGACAGGAGGAAAGGGGGAGAGAGGGGAATGACTGGAATCGAACCCTGGCCGTAGGGCCATAGATGGGGTGTGTACTAAACCAGATGAGCTACAGGGAGCCCCTTTATTCATTACTTTTAGCTAACTGTTAAGACTTCTCTTCATGCTTGCTTGTTTGCTTGCTAACCAGTTGTACTCTTGAAAATGGAAAAGTCAGATCTAGACAACTAGAGTTTAATTCACTGGAGCTTTTCCCATGTTGACCCCCACACTTAAAGGTGCACTATGAGTTCCTACATGGTTTCAGCACGATTTCATTTTTGTCTCAAATCGTAGGCATCTCTCCTTGATCCGCTAGCTGCCTGCCCCCTGAACACACTGTGAAAAAGCCCGGTGTCGGGAGACAACACAGGGGTCGTAAACATCAAACAAGCACTGGGGGCACAGGATAGGCACCAAAACACAACAAACCACTCCAGCCAATCACCGACAAGATGGTTGGGGGAGGGGGTGGGGTTAGTGACAGTTAGTCAGTCATGACAGTTACGGAAACATGGGGGGGAGGGGGCGAGCTTGTTCTGTTCTGTTGTTTGGAATTTACTTGGAACGTCAAAAGAAGTGACCATGCAGGAACTCATAGTGCACCTTTAAGAGCTGAGTAAAAACACAATCATAGACAAAAGATGCCAAATGGAAGCTAGAACATACTTACTGAGCTTGGACCCACCCAGAAGTTTTGTTGTTGCACAAACTTAACATTTTCATAAACTGCCTTGTTCCTCAACACCTAAAAAAAAAAAAAAAAAGCAAAAAAGCTGTATTACTAATATTTCTCAGTCATACATTTTCAGTGGAAATTCAACACAAAGTATCCACTATACCAATCTAATAATAAATGCTGTAAAATATACTTACAGAGTCGACAGTTTCATGTTGTGAGAAGCCCAGAGGGGCAATGCCGTAGATGGTGATAGCCAGAATGGTGACGAGCAAATGGACACATGTGATCCAGTAGGTAAAAAAAGGCCTAGGGTGAACAGAGGGACAATTCAGGCTCCGTTATCTGGGGCATTGGTAACAACTCTATTTAATTTAACATCAGAGGGAAGTCATCCTCCAAAGAACATGGAGGATGTTTACCTGTTATCGTCCATGTCCTCAATCTGCCTTTTGACAAAGCTGTCAATGCGCTTGCGGTACGTTCGGTTTGTGAGACGACCGACCATGCCAAGGCCGTACGGCCTCTTCTCTCGGGCAAACAGCTTCTTAACAGGAACCACTATCCTTTGTCCCCGCTGCTGATGGCTGCTGACGCTCACCACTTCCTGTTTGAGACGAACCTTGGGTTGGACCAGAGAACCGTCTTTTGCCTTCCGCCATCCTCGCTCTAAGGGCCTAGTTTGAGGAAGTGTCAGTCAGGTTAATATAATACAGTACAAAATATCAATAGACAGAAACTTCAGCGATGCAAAAGTTGTGAATTTGTCTCCTCACATCAGAGGTTCATGTGTGCATGTAAATAACACTGTAAACCCACAGCATGAGGTGACTCCTCTCCAATTCGTTCCTATCCAGCGCGCTTCCTGTGAGCTCGCTCTCGTCCAGCTGTTTGAGGTCGGCCTCTGATGGCGTCTCAAAAACTTCGTCAGCATAGCTGGACAACTCATCCTGCAGGCCGTCCTACAAAGATGAAAACTAAGTCAGTAAGAATTCAAAGCTGAAGAACTCAGAATATATTGTTTGAAAGAGGGCACAAAGGGTCCAGAGACGGTAAAAGCCAATACCCCAAAAAATAAAGTATTTAGTATGCATACCAGACTATATATCAAAAAAGTGTTTAAAACCAACATATAAGTGACTTGCCTACGAAACATTTTGTGAGTGCAGGCAATAGGACATTAAGAATGGCTTTTTGTGCTTCAAGCAAAAGTGGCAATAATTTTGTGCAAACATTTGTAATTATTTTTACGGCCTTTATTGGATAAGAGAGCTTAGACATGAAAGGGGGAATAACATGGAAAAAAAGGGCTGCGGGTCAGAACTGCATGCTCTACCAAGTGAGCTACCCAGGCACCCAAATATTTTGAATTTGATACTGTTATTTTAAAAGTTATCCTGGCAGTGGTGTGTGGAAGTGTGTCCACTGCTCACTCTGGTAAAGAAGGAAGTGTCGAGTTCATCAGGGAAGTCCACTGTGTCGTCTTCAAAGAAACTAGGGGGCATGAAACTCCGTCTGCGACGTCGCCCGTAGGTCCTGTCGGCTAATGTCCGACCCTAACAAACACAGTCATCGAACACCACAATAACACAATCACACAAACATCATCATTATTATCGTCAACAGACTGAAGTGCAATGATGCCTGACAGTTTATCTGGGGGGAATCCTCTCCTTAATGATAGAGTCTGATGGTTGTGTGTCAGTGGATTAGCTCTGCAACTCTGGAATATCCCGTTTCAGCAGATAGCTGAGCATTCGGTGTGTATTATCACGGACCATCTGCTACAGAGACCCTGTAACCCCCGACCAACACACACTAGCAGATACTCTCACTGAACATCCATTCATCCCTTTGTATGTGCGAGTCTTTAGAGAGTCATTACTGTAAAATATTCAGAGTTTAATCTGCAATAAGACAAGCTAAGCTCATATTTTATATAACATGCCTAAACACACACACACACACACACACACACACACACACACACACACACACACACACACAAACACATGGATATAGATAAAACCTATCCATTTATATGTGGAGGAGACAGGGACACATTAGACTATAAATGTGTTTACAAAAACATAAAATAATGGAGATTAAAGTGTGTGCATGATAACTTTGCCCACAATGGATTACAAATGCCTTTGTATTGCATAGTTATAGCTGGTCCCAGTGTGCGTTCACACTATGCAGAAAAGACAAAGTAATCTCAATTTCAGAACAACAGTGGCTGCCAGTGGCTTTGAAGTTTTAAAAAAAAGAGACAGGAGTTCGAAGTACAGATTTTGCAAAGCACAGAATATTTGGTGACTAAGCTTAAATCTAGGGCATAAAAATAAATAAATAAATAAACTTGAAAAATGAACACCTTCATTAGTGCTGCTGCAGCCTTGAGACTCATGACTGCGACAGACTCCCGCTTTCGTCGCCGTGGCAACCGGTTGAGGGCGGAGCGGGAGCTGGAAAAGGAGCAGAGGGAGGCGGTGCCGGGCGTGATGGGAGTTTGCGGGACACTGAAGCCATCTACCTCTTCCACCATACGGAAGGCACGACCCCGGGCCAGGGGGTCTACGATCTGCCCGCGCACACACACACACACACACACACACACACACACACACACACACACACGCACACACACATGCACACACGCATGCACACATACACTGTGTTGGTTCACCACAGTTTTTTCCATACTCAATTGTAAAGCCACATACAACAGTAAACACGCAGCGACAGAATAGTAAAAAGCAGGGATAACACAGATCTAAACTAGGGTTAGATTGATGTTCCAGCTTTCAGAAAGAAGCTTTTTTTTTTTTTTTAAAGAGAACCATGCTTAATTAGTAGGTTTAAGTAATATAGAATTGATATCAATATTAGACAATTAATACACATTATTGTTTACTTGTTAACTTATGCTTCAGAATAGCAGCAGACATTTGTCCACTCTGGATTCCCACCCTCACACAGTGCTGCTTTCTTAAACATTCAATAGGCTAGATGAGGACTACACTTCATTTGAAACAATTATATTTTAAAATGCTCACATCATACTTATTGTATTGTAATCTGACTGTAATCTGATTTATGTAGTCATGATAAAATTATTATAAAAAGTAATACGGTAAAAAGAAAGCCCAAGAGTTGAATTTGCACGTTACTTTAAAACAGCATTTTGGGGCTACTATAGCACTTCCTTATGCTAGAACGCTAAACAGAATTTTTAGAGAACACAAATATTATTTTGAGACTTATTTGTTTGTATACTGTAATATGCATTTCAAATGTCCGCAGAGTAAAATGCGTCACAATCAAAATTTGCACTAACAGTGCTGCAGTAGTTGTAATGCATGCCTGTGTAGTAGCATTGTGGGTTTTAGTGGACAGTTATTGTGGGAAATCATGCATGAATCTAAACAATTAAATAAGCTTTACGTTTCAGTCTTCAGCCATCAATTGAACCCTAGGCAAGATGACAAAGCAAAGAGGTTAAGCAAGTGCCGAAGGTCTAATGTGAAATAAAGAAATAGAGTGAAAAGGGGGAGGGAGAAAATGGGATAAAGGAAAAGGTCAATAAGCCTAATCTGTCCCTCTAACGTGGCCCTGGAGCTGGCCTACCCTCTGCATGCCATAGTGGTGGTGACTGGGGTGGTGGGGGGGGAGGTAGAGGGGAGGAGGGGTCTCAGTGCTGGCCTGGGAGAGGTTGTCCTGGCTGTGGAGCTCCATCTCCCTCATCACCTGCGGCTTCAGACCCCCGTACAGATGGCTGCAGTGCTGCAGGCTCTTCCTCCTCCATCGCTGGGTGCTGTCGCTGTCTTTGCTCACCCCAAACCAGTCAGCCGTACCCCTGCAGAGAGGACGGACTCTGGTTAGTAAATCAGTGAAAACTGAACATTCTAATGTATTTGATTGGACAGACGTCTGCCTTTGGCTGAGTATCGTTACAAATTTTCAATACCGGTACCGATTCCAATACCGTGACTTCGATACAGGTTCCTAAACAATACTTTTTTTCAATACCAGTTTTATAAAACAAATAGAAGTTACAACATTCCACATTACGGCACAAATCTTGTGCTGCTCTCTCCTGCTACGTGAGCCCCGTCTCGTGTGCGTAACGTAGAGTTTTTCCTGCGTGCCTCTAAGTCATGTAACAATAGACAGCCAATCACCAGCATTATTAGATCTTTGTAGAAGCATGCTGCATGCGTTATTATGGAACCCACGCAACTTCTAGGCAAGACCCTCCCTTTTACACGCTACTATTGGCCAGGCGTACATGCTTACGCAAGGTAACGGAACCCAATTTGTCCAGGTCCTATCTCCCTGACCAGTGGGCTATCCTAAACTTAACTACTCAAGGTCAATGCCTAACCCCAACCAATCGGGCTGCTACGTAGGGCGGGACTTGCCTAGAAGTTGCGTGGGATCCATAATAACGCATGCTGCATGCTTATTGGCTCACTTTTTTTGTCTTGTCGATTTTATTTTCTTGTAAATGAGTTTGTTATTTTAAAAAATGTGACAAGGGGGTGCCTTATATAAGCTGAAGCTTCTGACCCTACCCTTTGGTTACGACCAATAAATAAAAATTCATTCACTGACTCTGATGAGATTTACTCCTTAGGTATTGAAATTGGGTATTGAATGACGAGGCATTGTTTCGATACTTGATACTTTAGAGGCCTAAAAAGTTTTGAATTCGGTACCCAACCCTATTGCCCTGGGAGCTCTTTGTATAATTCAGGTAGCTATCAAAGAATACATAATTATAGGCTGTCTTACCATTGTATTGCTCTAAGGCAACAACCCTCAATAAACATATAGTTATTTTTGCAAGTCATGACAACAGGCTGAGCCGAGCCTTCGTGTCAACTATCAAAGAAAATGAAATAATAATAACCTTGCTGTCCTTGTTGTCTATTTCATTTTTTTGTATACAAAATCTGCTTCAGCCTTCAGAGAATCTCAGCCACACTAAATATTCTTTGACAGATTGAGCCGTACATCCTCCTGATTAGCAGAACAATATGCTGATTCCTTGCAGCTGGTTGTTGGGGATTAGTTGACTGGTTCATTTGTTGATTGCTCTCTTGTCTATGCCGTCTTTAAATGTGGAACCTCACCAGTCGTTGGCCAAAATGAACAAACATCTTTTTGAATGACTCTTTTTATTGTCCACTATGTACCGGGTCAGCTAGTCGAAGCAACGAAGCGAGTGCTTATGAATCCCCCAACTTTCCCACTCATACCGCCCCCATACTCGCTGCCTGCTATGATGGTGCAGTCACTCAAAACCTAGGAAGCGGGACAACCAATGAATGAACGGGAATTATTAAACGAGGACGTCAATAAGTGACTCGAGTCGAGACAGCCTGGCAGCTACTCGGTGAACGAGATCAAATGAGCAGTTCTCTGAACTAGGACTACTCAGTCAGTCAGTGACATTTCTCTAACACCGTATTGAGCTTACGTAGCCTACCTTCATACAGTTGGGATGCATTAAAATGAATATTTTATCTTTATTAATGTAAAGATATACATGATGACTGGTAATGCGTTGATGAGAAGTTTTGCGGCGCGGGCAGCACTAGCTGTCGAACGTGCAAGTACTACAACGTGTGTTAAGGAGAAACTGACTAATCATGTTTGGCAAAAAGTATCAAAACTCGAAAGGTTCGATACATTTACATGTATCAACTTGTCTGCCCATCACTAAATATTACACTTTCTCTTGTTTTGGTATTAAAAAGAAAGACTGAGTGGGACAAATGTGCAAAATTAGATTTATAACAATAAATCGGCTTGAACTTTATTTAGACAATGAAAGATCAAATATGGACCGGCATCAACAGCACATAGTGAGCAGGTCAGTTTATTAAACTAATGTCTCTTGTGCAACATATCAGACAAAGACATCATCATTGATTCAGCTCCCTTCTGTTATTTTTCTCTTTCTGTGTGTATGTGATCATGTGGACGCTGCCAACTCAGCTTAGACAGCCTGAATGAAAAATACTGTCTTGATCCTTACACGGCCTACTGCCCTCTGTTCAGTCAGCGGTAAAGAAGCAGATGTTGTCTGATAGTCCTGCAGTTCATAAACTGACTCGGCTGTGTGTGTGTTTTTCTAAATAAATGTGCATCCAGCATCCAAGTCCCCTTGAAACAGTGCCTGCGTGCCAGGCAGCGTGTTAACCGAGAGGTGGGAGGGGGAGGCCACACCGGGGGAACTGTTTGGAGAGCAGAACACTCAGTAATAAACACTCATCATCAAGAAAGACACCAGCTGGGGAAGCCTTTTAAGGCTGCACAGGGGCAGGGAGGGGGTTGACTGTTGTCCTTCCAGAGAGGAATGTCTTCGGTTTTGGAAAGCAGAGAGAGATTGGAGTCAGATGGTTGGGCCTCTGACAGAGTGAAGGCGGAGGATAGGAGGTCATAATGTGTAAATAAAACATTTGTTAAATACAGATAACAATCACGCTGAACACAACATCCACTACTGATGGTAAAACATGAAGCCAACGCCCGCCAACTTTGTGACTGTTTCAAAATAGATGACATTGTTTGTGTGTTTGTTTAGATAAGCGGGTGTTTGTCTGTGCGCACATGCAACGACAAGCACGCATGTCATATTCGCCAAAACAGAACCATAAATAAAGTTTTCACGACTGGTTGACGACAGCACAAATCCATCACCCATCAAAGATTAAAGCTAATGTGAAGCCACATGAATTAGCGTTCATATCCTCAAGGTAAGGCTGGTTACACATGGAGCAGCAATCTACTGCACGGTAATTATAGGCTTAGACAGCATTCATTTCATCAGGGAGAAAAGGCAGAGAGGAAAATCTACAGAAATACTATCACCGGAAAAATGGAGAGCAGAATAATAGAGAACATAACTATGATCACTGATGATAGGTTTTGAGTTTTCTCTCGTTTTACCTCCGAGTAACTACCTCTCCTTGGATCCACCAATGAGAGGTATTATTCACCACTGAACAAAAACCTGCAAGGACATAACCCAACTAACGTCTAAATGTATTTAAATACTATCCTGAAAAACAAAATTGATGAACTTCCAATTGCTTCTTCATACTTCTACTCAAGTTAATTCCAGAGGCAAATATTGTACTTTTTACTCCAATTTATTTACCTAACAGCTATGGTTCCGAGTTACTTTGCAGTTTCAGACAACTATATTAAGTAGTTAAAATTCGCTCCACCTTGACCAGCTTTAACAGCTTAACAGACAGTAAAGGCATACAGAGATATACAGTCAAATATACAATGTAACAATGACAGGGGCCATTCTGCTGCATAGGTACTTTTACTTGTGATAATTTAAGTACATTTCACAGTGCTAATACTAATATGTACCTATACTTTTTCTTTTAGAGTATTTTTACACTGTGGTATTGCTAATTTTACTGGTGTTTTGTTGGTGTTGAGTGGTATCAGTCTTCTCATGGTAAGCAAGCAAATATGCCTATTTTCAAAACTATTCCTTTAAGTATCTGAATACTACATTCCCGACTGGTAGAAGAGAGGGCCGGCAGTATTACATGCTATTATAAATCCCAGTTTATCATTGTTCAGTAAAACACAAGATTCACAGCTATTAAAATATGAGCCACCAGTCTCAGCTAAATCTTATATTCTATTTCAAGAAAACCGTAATCACTCTGCAATAAATGAAAAACATCAACAAGGGCTTTGTTGAAATTGACTGAGAACTCACCTGTCCAGAGAGCTCCCTTCCAGGGTCTGGGTCATACCTGAGGGGGGGAGGGACTGTGGAGCTGTATATCCTCCATCATAAGCATCACAAACATACTGTCCCCACTTACCCCAGGACCTGTATTAAACCCTGATCCGCTGAATGCAAAATGATCCTCTGCAGATCACACATACAGCGATCCATAAGGGGATTTCCCAATATCCAGGCCAGCAGTACCTTGCCACACTAGCTGTTACGCAAAGAGAGGATGATCACAACATGTCCAGACTCCGTGTAACATCCCTGTCCGGCTCAGTGAGCTCCTGGTTAATCAAAAGTCAGAGGAAAGCCGGTGTTGATTTCCCCGGTCAGACGGGAATCAGATCTCTACACCGTGATGTAAAGAGGACTTCCAGTCTTCCAACCAGCTGGAATTGCTCATTTAACGCTATAATGAGCGGGAGGATTTTACATTTTCTGACCCTGTGTCACCACCAGCACACAACTAAAAGTTCCCATACGCCTGTGTGTGTGTGTGTGTGTGTGTGTGTGTGTGTGTGTGTGTGTGTGTGTGTGTGTGTGTGTGTGAGAGAATGTGTCTGGCAGGCCTCCCAGTATCCCTCCTCGAGAATTTTTGCGTAAAAGGATGTGACTAACTGGGCAAAAAAGACAGCAGCTCTGGTCCTTGTCGAACTAAAATAACCCCCCCCTCTCCATTCAGAGCCCCAAAGATCACTTTCAATGTGGCCCTTCACTCTCTTTCTCTGCGTGCACCAGTTCCACACCAGCACTCCACAGGAAATGGGAGATTAGTAGGAGTGAGAGAAAAAAGATGGGACATCATACACATTAGCAGGGAGGAGAGACAGAGGGAGGGCACTGAGACATGCCTGGACATGACACACACACACACACACACACACACACACACACACACACACACACCAGTACCACAAAGGTTTACCTTGAACCCCACCTTGCTTTGCACAGCGATATATTCGTGTCAGCAGTTTAAAAAAAAAATCCAATGGAGCATGTGAACCTTACTTTAAACACCTATCATTACGAGCATCAGCGTGACTGAGACAAATGATTAACTCTGTGGTCTGATCTGTCAAAATGAATGGCTCCTCAACATGAAAAATGACTCATAAGGAGCTTTTTTTCTGTTTTCCGCCAGATCAACAAACATCAGGGTGTCCTCCTTAGTTTCCCTACAAGCCAAAAGTTTGCAGCAAATCACCCTCTGACATGCACTTTGTTTGAAGAGTAAAGATTTATACCGTATTTGTGCACTCTTTTGAGGAGGTAATTCATCTATCCTCCTGTGTAAACACACACACACACACACACACACACACACACACACACACACACACACAAACACACAAACTTTCTCTGAATCCGATTAATTCTCTCATAAACATCAAACGCATTAGTTCAGTTTCTCTCTCGCATACACACATATAAAGGCTAGTAGAACCTCGGCATGATAAAGTTAAGACATTAAGACACTCCTTTGAAGACAGTGTCTCTAGGTTTTAGTCTTGGCTCCCGTGTTCCAACATTTACATTGAATTAAAAGCTTTGATGTGGCCCACATGCTGTGTTAGGCACATTGATAGTGCGTATGAGTAATTGTGTTATTTTGTCTGCCTCAAACCATGTGGTCCTGTGCGCCACCTGGACTGATACTGATACACTGTGTGTGTGAGCGAGCTTCCTGTATGTGTCATAGTCTGTTTTCAAAGCGTCACATCTGTGGCACAAAGAGACTACAACAGGCTAAAGGGACTTTTGTGCAAAACTCAGTCAATACAGACATTAAGGGGAAAAGAAATTGTAAAGAAAACTGTATTTTTAAACAGTTTAAGGTGTATTTACTTTTCCTCAACCTGCCTTGGGCACAGCAGAAACAAGCCGTAAACATTGACATATAACCTTCTAAGTCAAAATGGCCAACTTAAACTGTTGACTATTTACACATCAAGCAGATATGAAGCACATTCAGAATTGTTTCTGGGTACTTGATGAAATTTAAATCCAATATTCCAATAAGTCCAATAAATTTAAATCTCCACCAAATACTTGGCTCTTTAGCTGCTAAGTGCTCAATCTACAGAGAAATGTACACAGGCCATATTCAAAAACGGTGCCTTTAAACGAGCCATCATGACTTCCGTGCGGTTGTGATGCCACAACTATACTATACTGTATATTAGAGCTGGGTGATATGGAGAAAATCAAATATCACAATATTTTTGATGAAATATATCGATATCGCAGTGATATTGTAGGGTTGACTATTGGTGCGTTCACAAAATATTAACACAATGATATTTTTGATAAATAATCATCAGTATATCAATCCATATATGTGGATATAATGACTAAGTGGTTAAAAGCAAATAATAGAACAGCTTAAACAGTCTGGTAAGTTCAGAAAATGACATCACTTTACTGTAATGCAGCCTCTAAAACCAGGAAAAGACAACACTTATAACGATATCCAAAAGGTAAGAAAATTTTAGATGATATCAAGCCTCATATATCAATATTGATATAATATCGATATAGCCCAGCCCTACTATATATTTAGGTAGAAAGTGCTGCTACAGTGGCGTTACAGTCATTCCCTGGATGCAATGACGGTGCAGAGACTCCGAGAGCGCAGAGTGGAAGACCCAGAAATGCTGATTAATCAGAGCAGACTGGGCTTTTCGGGAGGGGGGCTTTAAATAGGCGCTAAAACTGAGCGTTTTAGTCAGATGGTGAGTACAGATATATTTAAGACAGACAGTATGAGAAAAATAATGTTGCTTTAACATTAAAGCATATAAACATGTTCTAGTTGAAACCCATAATACAAGTATGAACCTGACAACAATCACAATGTGTCCGCTTGTATAAAAATGTTGCTTATAGCTGCTTTAAAGTTGGACCATATTTCCAGTTGAAAATGTGGTCAGTTAAATGCCACCACACAACCAAAAAAGCCCAGAGATGTGAGCTTGTATACATTTACATTAGCTGTTTTGGCCAGTGCTTAAGTACATTTTATTCCCTTTTAGGTTTTTGGGTGTTTTTCCTTACATATTGTAGGTGCATTTTGATGGCTGGAATATATTTATTTTATTACCATAACATCCAGTTTTCCCCTTTAACTTCCCATTAAGTAGCTTTAAGGTTGGAAAAATCATCTTAGTCCACTCTGTCCGACAACATTATATATATATTGTCTCATTTGACCTCTTCATTGAAGCAGTATTTAGTGTACTGAAAAATGCAAAGTGAAGACTAGTGCACCATTCCATCCATATCACATATTTGATATTTTTTAATAACTTCTGGCTCGTCACTAGAATTTAAAATAAAGTGCTGTGGGTTAAAAATGACTGGCCCACCACTTAGTCAACATTGCCATTCAACTGGTGGTTAAAGAATTTGTGACAGCTCCAGGTTAGGCCAAAAATAATTTTAACAACATACTGTTTCAACTAGAAACATCAGTACCAAAACAGAAAACCTTCAAACTGTTATCAGCTCCCTCCCTCCCTGCTCCACCTCTCCTGTACCTGATGATCTGTTTGGGTATAGATGAACGCCGTCGGGTCAGTATTTTGGGGACGCAGGACCGCCTTCGGATGGTTGACACCCTCCTGGGCCCCCTCTTGCCCTTTGGGGGAACTGTGTTGAGCCGCTCAAAGCGCACCCTTTTCTCACTTTACGCACAGTGCAGCATGTAGAGAAGAGGACAGGGAGGCAGTAGGGGAAAGCCAAAAGATGAAGGAAGAAGAAAGCAAAATCAAAGAAAAAGGACAGGAGAGAAGAAAAGAGAGCTAAATTAATTTGTGTTAAATCAGAAAGGAGGCTGCAGCTTAAAATAGTTTTGTTAAAGATTTATTAAGATTAGAAAGTATATGACAGGCTGAAGTCATAGGGAATTAGCAGCTGGAGGAAATCAGCAGAGAGGAATGAAGAGAGCCTCTTATGAATGTGTGTGTGTGTGTGTGTGTGTGTGTGTGTGTGTGTGTGCGTGTGTGCGTGCATGTCTTACCTCTTGATGGACTGTGTAAAGGAGGGCAATCTCTCCAGAGGAGGTCTGAGGTAGTTGTTGGAAGTTTCCAAGGCAGCGATGCATGTCTGGGGGTTTTCACCTGGCATGCTGACACTGCGCAGGCGCTTTACTGGCTGCAACACACACACACACACACACACACACACACACACACGCACACACACACACACACACACACACGCACACGCAAACACACACGCACAGATGATGCCCTCTGTGCCAAGTTATGTTAATGTGAAAAGTCTGAGAAAAGGAAAAGCTTTTTGTCAAAACTGAGAATGCTTTCATGCTTACAAAGTTTTAGTTACAAACCAAATTTTACAATTCCATGAATTCAAGATTATGCATTGCTTCTGTTGGACTCCCTCCAGATTGTTCAGACTTGGTTTGAAAGACACACCAAATTGTTGGAAATGTAAGACAGTGGACGGCCAATTACTTCATGTCCTGTGATAAGGTCCAGGAATTTTGGACTGGGATACATGTTAACCTATGTCAGATTGCAGGGAAACAGGTTCCATTCAGCCCAAGATTATTTGTTCTGGGAGATGGGTTAATCCTAAACGGGATAGATAAGCACATAAAAAGGTGGGTCCAAACTAGCTTAATGATGATGCCAGATTGTTTTAAGAGGATGGAGGAATGAAGGGGTGCCAGCAATCTAAGAGTGGGCTTGCAAAATGGCTAGGGTGGTGGGGTTTGAAAAGATGTTTTTTTTAGGGCTGTCAATCGATTAAAAAATGTAATCTAATTAATTACATACTCTGTGATTAATTAATCGAAATTAATCGCATACATAATTAACGGTGCCTGAACCGATACTTTTTAAGAAAGTAAAAAAAGAAAAGAAAAAAAAGGGTACTAAACAACAGTCGGTGACATTAAAGAACGGCTTGTTTATTGCTAAGGCCATATGGTCAAAATTAAATGATTTAATAATAATGTATAACAATAACAATAACTAATTTCACTAGTAAATTGCTGTTGAACGACAAAAACAACCACCAGATGGTAAAGGACATTTACAATAACTTCAAATGCACCACGAGGCTGTAGTTTACCAGTTTCATTGAACACACCGTCTGTGGTGTTTCTCCGACGGCAGCTGCAGATTGTTACATCCCGGTGTTGAATCCTCTACAGTAAAACACAGTCAAACTTTACACCGTTTAGCGTTAGCTGTCAGCATTTTAACCGTTTTTAATCCAGCTACTAGCTAGCGGTAGGCTAACGTTAGCTGCTGTTGAGTATTGTGTTAACTAGCGTCACATGCAGCGGGGTTTGTGTTTCCTGTAACGTCTGTTTCAGAGCAGCAGAGAGAAGCGCAGACATATCAGTGGCACCAGATTTTTGTCTGTTTGCAAACGTCAATATGGAATGGATTAATCTGCGTTAATTTTTTTAACGCGTTATTTTGACAGCCCTAATTTTCTTTTTTTTTACCTGGGTGAGTGTGTCGTCCGGCGTCAGCTGTATGGTTGGGATGTCCAGTTTTAGCCATGGTGGCTTTTTCCTCTGCAGGCTGCTGTTCCTGCTGGCGGGCTCATCCATGCTCGCTAGCTCCCCCTATGCCTGCCAGCTGGACATCACAAACAGAGGAAAATGGGACTGTAGGACAACTCACACAGTCAGAATACATTTCACAGAGACGTGATGGGCAAAATGACTCCAACCATCAAAAGCCAAACAACTGACCAGCTTGAGTAATTACAGACACTGGACAGAGTGAGCAACAGTAATCTCCGTCGCTCCACTTTGTTGGCTCAGACAGATCAGCATGGAGGCAAAATGCCCAAATAAACAAACTGCTTGAATCCAAACGTTTAAAGGTACGAGTCTGCCAGCCGCCCTCGGCATCTTTTCCAAATAACCTGCATAACAAGGCAGAGTGACTGGTAAAACTAACTGCTCTGACATGACAACAGGAACGAAGCAGTCACATCAGTATGAGCTGCCATATACCCACAGCTGGTGTTTCACAGCATGAGCCAATGGGTAAATAAAATGTGGATTGAGCCAAATGTGCTGTGACTCAATAAGATATAAGACAAAGAAAAAAGTCGATCATTTCACAATGTGGAAATTAAATAATAAATCTAATTTCATTTAATTTAATATCAATCCAGGTGGAATTAATACATGTAAAAAGCACCAGCGCTGCATTGACATGTGTTTGGTCTCACTCAAAAATGACAAGTCCTGTCTGCTATAATTCATGTTGAATAATCTCACAGAGACGATCAGCATGTCAGACTGTCTCCTGTGTTTTGGCGTTTTTCCACTGCATGGTACCTGCTCGACTCGCCTCGACTCTACTCGCCTTTTTTGGTTTTCCATTACGAAAAAAAGTCTTACTCTTTCCTGCCAACAGGTACTTTATTTTAGTATCACCTCCGTCGAGGTTCCAAGCGAGCTGAGCCGATACCAAAAGAATCACGTGAAAACCTGCAGACTACTGATTGGTCAGAGAGAATCGTCACTAATCATCATTGCTTAGCGACAGATGGGGGTGTCCTGAACAAACCCGCCATTTTTAAATAGTTTAGCCAGCTGTGTTTTTTTTTTTTTTGCTGCCTCCAGGTTCTTTTGAAACAAAATTTGTCTTCTGGCAACAGCCACATGCCGAGAATCAAAAACAACACACCTTCCACGTTCTGTGTGTGTGTCGCCTTAGCTCACGGCAGTTTCCTGCGGCGTTGCTATGTCGACCAGCCACGCTCGCCTCAGGCATGAGGCGGTACTAAATCTGCAATGGAAAATGGAGGACGGGGCACCGCAGCAGAGTCGAGCCGAGTAGAGTAGAGTTCCATGCAATGCAAAAACACCTTTTGACAGCCTAGTTTAAGACTTCTCTGCTCCATGTGAGGCTCGAACTCACAACCTCGGCATCACTCTGCTGGTTACTGTCTTATAAGTACTGCGCGCTGACCGATTGCGCCACTAGAGCCTGTGTAATGAGACTAATTAGGGGTAGGGCTGCACAATGGAAGGAAAAAACGTTGAATATCGCGATAACGTGTTACTTGCGAAAAAATAAAAAAAATATTAGCGTGTAGTCAGTTCTGCGTTTCTGCTACTTTCAGTATTTTGCTTAAATTCAACAAATTGCTTGTTGAATTTAAAACAAATGACAGGAAATAATTAATAACATTCTTTTATTGAACAAATTAAACGTTGAATTGAATATAAAAGGCACCACTAAAAAAGAATGACAGTTACATTTTAAAGTGCAGTTTTCTACTGATATTTTCTTTCAACTAACATAAAAAGTCTCTGACTGTCTTTTGCGATATGTTGCAGCCTTGTGCAATGGGTTTATTGCGACAGCTGATATCCCGATGACGATAAAAAAAATTATATATTGTGCAGCCTTAATTAAAGGTAACTTGTGAAGGGCGTCTTTAGCACCACAAGATGGCATCAGGATTCTCAAAGGTAAGGCTCTCTTCTTACACTCAGACACACACACATAAAGTATGTCCTCAATGAACAGAGACAGGCAGAAGAGAACGGGATGCTAGTACTCACTGATGAGTTTGCTCATATCCTCTACAGACAGACTATCTACAAGTATAAGTGGTCTGAGTGTAGCGAGCCACCTACTAACAGACAAAGAGAGCCTGATAGATCGAACAACTGAGCTACACACACAGAGGGAAAGCCCAGAATAATAGGCCAAAGCCTCCACTCATCCTGTTGTTTACTGGTTAATGGGTCTATGGGTAAAGGAAAGCATTTGGAGAGAGAAAGGGGTTTTCCTGCTCAACCATTTCAGTGGAAGTATAAACGAGACATCTCTCCATCTCTGTAACAGCCAGCGAGCAGACCAGTGCAAATGAGGCAGTTTGCAGTGACATCTTTTAATATGAAGTGTCAACACAAACAATAATCATTTCTTTTCCCATGGGGTTATGCATTTTACTGTAAAGCTGCTGAGCTGGTCAGGTGAAGCACAAACTCAAAACCTCAGCACCTTTCTGCTTCTTACTGGTGCCACATAGCAACAATAGCACTTTATCATGCACCGAATAGCTCCTTGCCTAATTGTATTATGTGCTGAGGCTTTGGAATTCACCAGCACAAACAAAACCTCTCTTTTGATGACCAACACCAAGTCAAATTGACCGTTACCTCTCCGTTCTCACACGGCACACAATGCTGCTTAGAAAGATCATGGGGGCACATTTACCACTTGGAATTCATGGTAAATTTTGAAACAATGGGTCATTGACTTTAGTAAGCTAGATGCATAAGCCTGAGTCACAAGGCAAAGTGTCGCCATGGACACTGAACTTGAACCTGTGCTCGTCTGGAGGGCTGTACTTTCCAAATCTGGTGGTTGTTTAGCCTTTTCCAGAAAACAGCATAGCCCAGCTTTAATAGACCAATTGTTTGTTCTCTAAAAGATAGTTGCTCCAGGTGAGGCTCAAACTCACAGCATCACTCTGCTGGCTACTGTCTTATAAGTACTGCACGCTGACCAACTGCACCACTGGAGCCTCTGCAGGCTGCCAGATTAAGTAGTTTCTTTTGAAGAAAAAAACACAAAGCTAACGGTGGCACATTTAGCACTTGGAATTCATGGTGATTTTTATAACAATGGATCACTGACTTTAGCCAGAGTCTAGACACAGAAGCCTGCGTCACAAGGCAGAGTGATACCAACAATATTGAACTTGTCCAGTTTAACTCCATACAATAGATGATTTGTGCCTATTGATCCTCCAGTCGTTCCATAAGTGCATAAATCTCCCAGGGGCTTTATCCTGAATGGTCAATGTTTTTCCTTGTATTTATTCATTAAAGCAGGGGGTACAGTTTGGTCTTCCTCAACAATGACAAAGTTGGATTCTAATGGCGCTTTTCCATTACGTGGTACCTGCTTGACTCGCCTCGACTCTACTCGCCTTTTTTGGTTTTCCATTACGAAAAAAAGTCCCTGGTACCTGCTAACAGGTACTTTTTTTAGTACCACCTCAGTCGAGGTTCCAAGCGAGCTGAGCCGATACCAAAAGGTGACGTGAAAGCGACAGACGGGGGTGTCCTGAACAAACCCGCCATTTTTAAATAGTTTAGCCAGCGGTGTTTTTTTTTTTGCTGCCTCCAGCTTCATTTGAAACAAAATGTGTCTTCTGGCTGTGGCAACAACAACACACCTTCCACGTTCTGTGTGTGTGTCGCGTTAGGTCACGGCAGTTTACTGCGGCGCCGCTATGACGACCAGCCACGCTGAGGCGGTACTAAAATCTGCAATGGAAAATGGACGCACAGTGAGGCGAGTCAAGCCCGTACCATGTAATGGAAAAACGCCATAATTCATTCTCATATCTGAGTATCTCCTGGGATTGACAGTCCAGGTTAAAACTTTTCTGCTCCAGGTGAGGATTGAACTCACAACCTCGGCATCACTCTGCTGGTTACTGTCTTATAAGTACCGCGCGCTGACCGATTGCGCCACTGGAGCCTCTGTAGGGGAGCAGCTTTGGTGGTTTCTTTTGGAGGGCAGTCATGCATCTTTAGCACCACAAGATGGCGTTAGGATTCTCAAAGGTAAGGCTCTCTTCTTACACTAAGACACACACACATACAGTATGTCCTCAATGAACAGAGACAAGCAGGAGAAAAAAGGGATGCTAGTACTCGCTGATGAGTTTCCTCACATCCTTCTATGTGAGGGTCTATGGGTAAAGGAAAGCATTTGGAGAGATAAAGGGATTTTCCTGCTTAACCATTTCAGTGGAAGTATAAACAAGACATCTCTGTGAAAGCCAGCAAGCAGACCAGTGCAAATGAGGCAGTTTGCAGTGACGTCTTTTAAGGGATGCAGTGATAGCACTTTTTTTATGATCAAGTACAAGTACAACTACTTACATTTGGGTACGTGCCGATATGAGTACCGATACGAGTACTTAATAATCCCTCTGGGGTCCGAGGGTGTTTTCAGACACACAGATGATTTTGGCCTTCTCTGATATTGTTGTCAATTAGAACAAAGCAGTATTTTCACAGTACCATGCCTTTATTTCTATTCAAAGCTCAGTGCCTGGGCCAGGACATTTCCCCGGGCTAGTGTGAATAAAATAAATCATATAATTCCTAATATCAAAATACTGAGTGAAGTTTAGAAAGAATGAAGAACGCAAAGTCCGATGACGTTATTCACGTGCATATTAAGTACCCATGTGGATTTACCGATCCAGTGGAGAGGATGGTGTGTTTACGCCAGCAGCTAAGTTCACGAGATTTTGTCCAAAATGTAAAGACTTGTGGCAAACTATAACAGTTAAAACAGTTAGACTACACACCCAGAGCTTTCGTTTCAGCCTGTTTGTGTCAAAAAAAGAGCTATTTACAGAGTAGCACTGTGGTTGTTAAAACAGCGCTGTGTAGAAACCGCATGCAGTCGGAGCAGATTGAATATCACTTTCTTCATGTTTATGCCCGTTAAGCTGATGCAAGACATTGGGTTAACACTGCTACTATATCAGTGGTGAAGTTTACGGGCAAAAGGCTGCTGATGTGCTTTTTTCACAAAGCAGCTTGGGAAACACGGTTTCTGTGATGTGGTGACGGCTGGAAAGCTCTCGGCTCCAGTACACTGAGGAGACATCGAAACCCAGTATTATTAACGACAATGGCTGGTCGACAAGTGCAATCATGCATTGGGCAAGAATTGGCCAAAAATCTCCAAAGGGATGGCATTGCTCCTTTTCCGTCGCCTACACCTGCTTGATGGACAAGTTACTGTCACATTGCTATGAGGTGGTATTGGGTGTGGTAGTATCGGAGTAATTTTATGACTACAAGGACGAGTACATGCTCACGGCATCGGACCGATAATTCGTTCTCATATCTGAGTACCTCCTGGGATTGACAGTCCAGGTTAAAACTTTCCTGCTCCAGGTGAGGCTTGAACTCACAACCTCGGCATCACTCTGCTGGTTACTGTCTTATAAGTACCGCGCGCTGACCGATTGCGCCACTGGAGCCTCTGTAGGGCAGCAGCAGCTTTAGTGGTTTCTTTTGGAGGGCAGTCATGCATCTTTAGCACCACAAGATGGCATTAGGATTCTCAAAGGGAAGGCTCTCTTCTTACACTAAGACACCACTCACACACACATACATTATGCCCTCAATGAACAGAGACAGGCAGGAGAAAAAAGGGATATTAGTACTCGCTGATGAGGGTCTATGGGTAAAGGAAAGCATTTGGAGAGAGAAAGGGGTTGTCCTGCTTAACCATTTCAGTGGAAGTATAAACGAGACATCTCTACAAGAGTACATGCGCACGGCATCGGACCGATACCCGATACTGGCATCGGTATCGGTGCATACATCTTTTAATATGAAGTGTCAACACAAACAATAATCATTTCTTTTCCCATGGGGTTATGCATTTTACTGTAAAGCTGCTGAGCTGGTCAGGTGAAGCACAAACTCAAAACCTCAGCACCTTTCTGCTTCTTACTGGTGCCACATAGCAACAATAGCACTTTATCATGCACCGAATAACTCTTCACCTAATTGTATTACAGTTTTTGCCGATTGCTTACACACTGAAATCAATTATCAAAACCTTACACTCAAGGAGCAAAACATTGGCCCAGATGTGCACCACTATAAGCACAATGTCAGCCTCACACTGTTTGCAAAACACTAAACACACTTGTATACATTAGACACAGAACCTTATCATGATGTCACTTCCTTGCAATTCCAAAGCACTGACTGTCAAATTACCACAACTATGAGCCAATCTGTGAAACACAGCCATCAGGTGCGCAAACACATGATTGCTTACAGTTTTTTTCTGATTGCTTAAGCACTATTTTGAAAGCAGGGACCGGTTTTTCAGATACAATACACACAATTAGCACAATCACACACACAATTAGCAGAACACCTCAGACCCTTTGCAAAATGAAACACTCTTTATAACACTAATTTATAAAAAGCATATGATGTTATATGACTTAATTCAGTTTGAACCAGTTACACACTGCTGTTGCTAACCTAAAACACTTTTAGCAATTCTACTTCTCAGTGATTTGAGTACTGTAAATGAAGTACACAGAGAAAGTGCAAATATACAATAAGCTCACCAAACACTACACAAGACCAATGCTGCAGACTGAGGAAAATACAATTCATTTCTCTCCATATACCCAAATCAGTCAACATGTCAACATGGAGAATCCCAACAAAACATGTCCCAGTTTTCATGATACAGTACTACAGTAGTGTGCGTAACACCTAGCTCAGCAAATAACAGACAAACTTAATATGCTGTATCCAGTACAGGTTACAATTACAGTAAAAAAAAAAAAGATCTGAAAACAAACTGAAAATACAGTACAGAAAATACTAGACTTACCTGCTGCATTTTGATAGTGCTTAAACCTGATTGGTGCATCTACAATTAAGCAATCATGCGTTTGTGCACCTGATGTGTGACTGTGCTGTGTTTCACAGGTTGGCTCATAGTTGTGGTAATTTTGTCAGTGCTTTGGAATTAATCATGAACAAAGTAATTAATTCAGTAAATGATTTCTCTTGAAGGCAAAGTAGGTATCATTAACTAGGCAAAAGGAATAATGGTCTACCTCTATTAAAGGCCTGTAGAAGTGGATAAAGGCCTTCATTGGTTACAGCATGTCTGCTTCTCTCTATCATCCATCTATAAACTTGGTCTTTTCCAAAAATGTATTACCCTCATTCACTTTACTAAAATGACATTTAGTGTGAAAAAAATGTGTCTGTGCTGCAGCTCAGCTTCAGACAACATGAGTAGTTCTTTGGGTTGTAACTCAGGCCGAGGGGAAGTCATTGAGCAGGAATGGAGCGACTATTACTGGATAATAGGACATCTGCATGGGGCTCTGAAGAGACGTAATGAGCGGCCACCAACCAGGAGCTGCTTTACATCTCAGCTGTGAATCATTCTGTCAGTCATTGATGGGAGTGAAATTACTGGCTGCCACTCTCTTTCCATAAAGCCATCAGCCGAACAATAATCTCCTCCATCATACGTGGTGCTGGAGCCGATATTCAAACTTCTGGCCAAAGCCAAGTCTAATGAGCTGAAAGATATTCAACACCGGCAGCTGGATCACTCCTTCATACATACTGGCTCGGACAGAACGGGATGTGCTTCCAAATGTCCACACACACACACACACACACACACACACACACACACACACACACACACACACACAGAAAATAATAATAATAACTACATTATTAAGGGAAAAATCCCCCTTTGGTTACTCTCATTTGTCAAATGCAATCAGTTTGGGTGCCTATTTTGCACTAAATTATATCATTTTCTTTTCTGGTGTATCAGTTCTCACGCAAACGGCTTGTCTATTTAGCTAGTGATCTCCTACATTTCCCAGAAAGCGGTGCACAATGCCTACAGAACAGGTGTGAACTTGTGGCTCTCAGCGAAAGGTAGGTGTTGGGACAAATCAAAAGTGTGATTACTCAGCTATATATGGGAGTAGTGGCACACAGCAAGAGCACATGCAGCTTAACAAAGATGTCATCATGGCTTGTTCCTGACATACTGATCTCCTGAGGTTACTAGGGGTGTGGACGTTTGTATTTTTCTCTCCTACAATTTGACACTGAATTTAAAATTAGAGTCTCATACTGGATCGCTTTATTCTTACGGTAGACAAAATCTTTTTAGCTTCCTGCAGTTCATCACTTTCTATATAAAACAGGTGTAAGTCCCCAATATAGGCAATATTGTCCTGAAATGTCAAATGACAACTGTTGGATGGATTGCCATGAAATTTGGTACAGGCATTCATGTTCCCAATAGGATGAATCCTAATAATTTTGTTGATCCTTTACATTTTTCCTCTATTGCCACCATCATTACCTCCCCCAAAGCGGTTATGTTTTCGACTGGGGTCGTCTAATGGTTTGGCTGTCTGTCAGCAGTATTACGGAAAAACTACTAGCCTAATTTTCATGAAACATGGTGTAAAGGGTGTAGCATGGGCTAAGGAATAACTTTTTAGCGCAAATCTGAATCACGGGGTGGATACGCTAATTATTTTTCACTTTTGTTAACATTGCGAGATGAGGTGTCGGAATAATCGTAAAGATAAGTTCCGAATGGAATAATTCACACTGCATTTACATTGTGAGATGAGGCATGCCTTGGCGAAGGTCTGCACTCTCCCAGTGCCATTCTAGTTGTCCAATATCTTTGACCAGTTATCTGACAAAATTAAAGACATTCCCATGAGCCTCAGCTGTACTTTGTGTTTAGTGCCAAATATCAAAACTAAACTAAGATGGTGAACATGGTAAACGTTATACCTACATAAAAAGGAATATGCACAGTAACTTTAAACTCTGATCCCTGATCTAAACAAATACCTTTTAATGAGACATTTGTAGCATACATTTGTTCATACACTGTATATATTGTTTAAATACACACACGTAGACCAGCAGTTTACAGAAAGTTGACTTTGATTCCTTTTGCCTCTCAGTTCCCCTTGTCAGTGTGTCTGTGTGTGTGTGTGTTTTGGTCTATGTGGTAGCCATAGACCAGAGTGTGTTCTCTTACGGTCAAAGAGGATAAACACACCCCTGCAAATAGAAACCTTGCTCAGAGCAAACTATAACCACATCCTTTGCTCATTCTGCAGTGATGATACTCAATGTGTGTCTGCGTGTGTGTGTGTGCGCGCTGAAAGGAGGGCAGACTTGCATGTACTTACAAAATAAAGCATGATGCACATGCAAACCTGCACACATGCATGCAGCATAGACAGCAAACACTCACTTGACAGCCTTTGCTCCAGCTTCACACGTCAGGTTTTTGCAGTTCTCCATAAAGAAGAGATGCCGCGTGGTCCAAAAATCAATCTTTCTTCATCTTTTTTCCAACATCCGACATTTGTTATTCCATGACCTCTCTTTTTTTTTTTTCTCTAGTTGGGTTTTCATGGCAGGCAGATTAAGGGCTGTAATCCCTGTGCTGTACACCACACGACATCGCTCCTTCTGTCAGTCCACAGAGGCTCATGCCGACCCCTGATTGGACGCCTATATCGCAGCGATGGTGTCATCAGCACCCAGCAGGAAGTTTGAAGGAATCTTCAAAGCGGAAGAAGTGAAAGTCATCACAAAATCGTCAACTGCTGGGCTTTAACATTGGAAAAAATGTCATTTTGGATTCTACTTACGTTGAGATTGATCAGCCAAGGATCACACCACCAATAATAATGCCAAGTGATAGTTGTTAGATAGTTGAAATGTGGACTTCCTAGCGCAGTGCTGCAGCCCTGACGTGCCTATAGGGGACTGTGGCAGAACAGCAGCGTAATTGGATCCTGTTTACATAGGGTGACATTTCCTGACATGCCGAGACAGAATGAAACAAGGGCATCCGCTTGGCACCCAAGCAAGACTTGTCCTGACACCCCTCTCCGACTCCGGTCTTTGAGACCGAGGCACCCAGTTATTGTGGCATGGAAACTCACTGTGACTGCATGTCAATGAGATTTAATATTCAATAGATGGATGAATGGATCTTTATGTTAAGCAGTCCAAAACCTAGTCTCTGCTCTGTCTCCTTTCATTCTCTAAAGCTCCCTCCCTCCCCCTCTTTCTTTCTTCGGTCTCTTTCTGTCTTCTCTTGTTTCTGCTCCTTCTTGCAAACTGGAGTTTTTTGTTTTGTTTTGCTGCTTAACATTTAATGTACTGCCAAAATTATGGTTTGACAAATCGCTGCAATTCAACATGTTGATGAAACAGAATTTTTAGGTTGGCTGAGGCTGGTTTCATTGCAGCTTTTACTAAATGCTCCGTCTTAAACTATTTCGTCATTTAGTAAGTTTGCCATTGAGCAGCAACCGCTGCAAAAATCTGTTCACTTCTGAAAAGCTAATCTTGGCCCTATATAAGCCAAAGTTAGTCAGAATAACCATGGTTACTTCATTTGTGCATGCTCTGTTAAAAAAGCCAGGTATCTGCTGAATTTGAGGTCCAAACAGATATTTATTGTCATTTGGAGGTAAATAGTATATTAAGGGAAGAGTTGTGTTCTTTTCTCTGCTCTTCAAGATGAAGGTGCTATAAAACGGACTGCAGTAGATTAATGCTCAGACAGTCCAGGTAGGTTTGAACTTTATTACGCTGCATCGCTCTGCTCTAATAGGCACTTACAACCTGCCCAACAGCACCGCTGGGTCCAATTTAACCTAGTTCTTTTTCAGGACAGTGCTTTCAGGCGTTGTGGTCATGGGAACTGACCGACTGCAGCCCTAAGAAAATTGCCTGCTCCAGGTGAAAGCTGAAGTCTTGAACTTTACAGTGGTGTAAGCATGCTGCATGTAGCATGCACCAAAGGATTTAAAAGGAGAACAAAAATTGAGGCAAGCTTTCAGACAGCTTTCAGTGACTTGCTGGCTTTTTAGGAGATGGTTTAAGAGATGGTTTGTATGATCCTCTTAAATATGAATTCATTACTTCCTGTGGACAGATAAACGACCATATTTTACACCAGAAACTGAGCAGGGCATAAAGAAATCAATCTAAAGCTTCTGATTTGGGGGAAATGATTCTATCATCTGTTCTACAGATCCTACAAAACCCTGCCTCCGGAAGCTTAAAAAAAAACTGTACATCTGCATTTTTTATTTATTTTTTGGTTCCTGTGATGTAACAAAGCAGAAGTAGATCGTATAGATTAACAGTGAGTTCCGCCGTGCGCTTTTATTCTCCACCCCCCCACCATAGGACCACATATGCTCTGGGCTCTCATCTGCACCAGATGTTACAGTCGTAACACAGTAGGTCCTTTCGTTTCTGTTCGCAGAGTCCTGCAAACACTAATGAATGATTAAACATCTGCCCCAACAGGAGCAGTATGTCAGTTATGGAAATCATCATCTCAGAGAGAAAAACAATAAATGATAAATGGCATTGACAAAGAAAAATTTGACTTTGACTTCTTCGAGGCTTTCACACTATCATCCTGTTCATTGTATCACCAACTGTTTCCTTTAATCACACCAGGATGGGTTTGGGGAACAGTATAAGGGAACGAATGAAGCTTAACTCCACAATTGGCTTCTTAGAACATGAAACATGAGGTGGTCAGATGTAATGTAGTAACAGTAGATGAACAGCCTATATGTGTTTTGCCTAATTATTTTATGTATGTCTTATTAGAGCATGTGTATATATATATATAAAATGTAATTTTTTTCTTCCTTTTGGCCATTTTTGTGTGTTTTTTTTCTGCACTCTTGCCTAAACTCTAAGTTGTTGTCCATTATCCCATCCTCTTTCAGTCACTCTGTTTTCTGATTTGTACTTGTCTGGAAACAGTAACTTTTAAATAAAAATCAACACATTTTTTTTCTTCTTCTTTTCGATTATTAACTTATCTGCATCAAGCATCGAATCGTTCTAGAGAGAATTGGGGGGGGGGGGTCCTAATGACTTGAAGCCATCTGTCTAAAAGACTGCTTTGATTGTCTTGTGTTGTCTGTCATTCATCTCGTTACTCCAAATTACACGAGAACGAGCGATTCATTGTCAGACAGCCGCTGGGCTGCTACGACTCGAATCACATCGGTGTGCAGGAATTCTTGACACGTCCCATCCACTTTGACACACATACTACACTACAAAACCACACACACACACACACAGGAAGTAGCTACTTAAAGCCACTGTATATGTAGCATTTGCATATGTATGTCAACATATCTGTATTTATATATCTGTATCTCATTTCTGTACAAGCCAGTATCTTTGCCGCAGCTTCTTAAAATGAAGACCCCTCTTACCTCCTAGGGCTGCACGATTATGGCCAAAATGATAATCATGATTATTTTGATCAATATATTGATCATGATAAATTATCACGATTATTTGTTGATTTTAACCAAAACAAATTTTATTGTCACATATAATTATAACTGCTTTCACATCCGTATTGTGCTACATTCCTCCTTTGTTGAAGGGTACTATGAAGGAGTATGCCATTTCAGCTGTTGTGCGACTGCTTTCCAAACATGCGGGTTTGCCGTGAAAACATACAGGCAACGCAATTTTCTGTTCACGTTAACGGCGCATGTTAAAATCTACCGGACGAAATAGCAACGTGGATTACGTTGCCACTTAAATGTCTGCGTTGCGCTCCGATGCTCCAAAACAGACGAGAGGCAACAGAAACATCACTGCATGTCACGCTAGTAAACACTAATAACACGTTACACAGCAGGTAACGTTAGCCTACCATTAGCTACAGTAGTAAACACGGTAAAATACTTACAGCTAAACGGGACGTACAACAGTCTGCCGCTAAAGCTATGAGCTAAAAGACTCAAACTAGCACTGGTCACTGCTGTTGTCTGAAAAACAACACAGACGGGACAAAATGTTGCGTTTACTGGTAAACTGGTACACCTTGGGACGATTTTTCCTCACGTTACTCTGTCCTCTGTGACTGTCAACATCTAAACTAAGCTGCGCGGTGCAGGGAACAACTCTGATTGGCTCATGGAGGCACGTGATCAGAGAGTGGTTTACGGAGCTTTGGAAAAAAAAAACTTTGATACAGAGCGTTCTATGAACGGAATGAAGCATTTTAAATATCGCTCGATCACGTGAATTTGATCGTGGGAAGCCAAAATCGTGATCGTGATTAAAATTTGATTAATTGTGCAGCCCTATTACCTCCTGTCACATAAATGCCTTTGAAGCCTTGTATGCCCTCCCGGTTACCTGGTTTTCTCATTCACTGTACTAAAGTGTCTTTTCCATCTGTCTTCCAAAACCATTACACCATCTGCCATTGTGAGAAACTCTCAAAAGCTTTGAATCCATTTTAAGTAGAAAACAAGTGCCCTCTGCTTCTGTAAAGCAATCTCCTTCTGTGCCATAAAACGGTAGAAATTCAAACGTGATCTGGTGGCATTGTAGGAGATCCAAGTCAATTCATGGGTGGTCATTTGTCATGGTTTACTGATGTTTAAATGCTACATGGAAGCATACGAAAAAGCTGCAAGCTAACAAGAGTAAAATGCCATCTGCTATGTCACAATAGGTAAGCGTGTGGTACCTCAGTTGAGTTCAAGCTCCCCTTGACAGCCATTAGTTATTTACCCTGCAACATAATGTGATGATGAGTAATTGTGCAAGTTGTTAACTTCTCTCTGCTTTCTTGCTAAAGTACTAGAATTAAAATGCACTGAGATTAGCTCAGCGGTTAGTTGCAAAATATGTTGCTTTTTTAATTTGGGTGAACTGAATTTGAAGCTTAAATGCTTAAGAAAGATGTTTTTTCTCCTCTGGTAGAATGTCCTTTGGCCTTAATAAATAAGGGAACAGCATAAAAAGCTGCTTAACTATACGGAGATAAAACAGTAGCGCAGACAATCAGAGCAGATCAGAGGTCAGACCTACATTCTTTGTCTGCCTCTAAGCAATCATCTCTCTCTCTCTAATACTCAGAACTGTCAAACTTCCACCACTCCCGCTTTTGCATAATCTAAATTAGCTCTGTGGCCGATCATCGATTCCTCGTGTGCTGCAACCTGTGTCCAACCTGCCTTACTGTGTGCCACAGTAGGTAGGAAATACCTCACATTCCTGTAAGGTACCTTGCATCCCATTTCACTGTGTTCACTCCTGCCTGCTGCAGCATGACAGACACGAGAACCGTGATCGTGGAGGTCAGGCTGGTTGTAAAACAGTATAGCCCATGAATCGATCACACCCTGCATTAACACACCCTAAATGTGTGTTAATGCACTAAATTCTTAGTACCAGCATTTTGGGGGATGTGTCACTTTTTTTTTAATCTATGGCTTATTTATCCAGCGTACAATGTCAGTGACTTCATCTCATGAATGTTAGAGACCTGCTTACTTTGGTTCCTATGTGGCCAAGTGTGTGTTGTTCAGGTTGTATATGAAGCCATACAGTGGCGTAATGTATGGGGTCCATCTGCGACACTTGCCATTGAATAATGAATGATGAAAAGTATATGAAATATTTACACCATGAGGAACAAATCACACATAAACCATATGGTACAGTTTGCTTACAGTTTATGTGTGATTTGTTCCTCATGGTGTAAATATTTCATATACTTTTCATCATTCATTATTCAATGGCAAGTGTCGCAGATGGACTCCATACATTATATTATACATACATTATATTATATATATATATATATATATATTTGCAAACAGCTGCCTAAGAAAAGCCAATGCATATTTCAGTCGGATAATCTGGTTCAAAACACAGCTGCTTAAACACATTCAAACGGGCAGCGGTGAAATGTTAGAGAGCGTAGGATTGCAGTTTGAGTACTTGTAATAAAGCTTTTTCATTCACCTCCCTAGGTAAAAACATCTCCAATCTGAGAATTGTGAATTCAAATGGAAGTTGCAGATACATTTTATTTTTTCCCTCCTCGTTTTATTCCATTCAAGCAGTAGTTTAAATGCCAAATAAGTGACAGTCCCAGTGCATTATCTGGAGTAAACAGGACAAGTCTCAGGGACAGATGTCTCAAAACCTCAGCACATATAAAACTGAATGTATGTGCATGGCTAGATACAGGTAAGAGAGCGACGCTGTGGTGAGTCGATGATTGATTAGTCCACTGAAAGGAAATTAATTGGCAACTATTTTGTTAATAGATCATTTTCAAGCATAAAATGCCAAGCATTTCATGCTTCCAAAATGTGAAAATGTCCTGCTTTTCCTTGTCTTAGGTTATAAATATATAAGTGGAATACCTTTTGGTATGTTGGTCGGACAATACAAGACATTTTCATAATTTTCTAATGTTTTAAAGACCAAACGATTAATCGAGAAAATAATTGGCAGATTAACCGATAATGAGTTAGTTAGTTGTATGCTTTTTAAAATTTGGGTGAACTGAATTTGAAGCTTAAATGCTTAAGAAAGATGTTTTTTCTCCTCTGGTAGAATGTCCTTTGGCCTTAATAAATAAGGGAACAGCATAAAAAGCTGCTTAACTATACGGAGATAAAACAGTAGCGCAGACAATCAGAGCAGATCAGAGGTCAGACCTACATTCTTTGTCTGCCTCTAAGCACAATTATCTCTCTCTCTCTCTCTCTCTCTCTCTCTCTAATACTCAGCTGTGGCAGCAGGAGGGATATAATTGGCAACTTGAAACCGGGGCAAAAGCAGAAAAAGTTCAAATCCTCGGCTAAACTTCCACCACACCCTGTTTTGCATAATCCAAAAGTCTCAGCTCTTGCTTACAGTGACAAATGTCTCACATGAAAGCCATTATTAAGAGATGATTAAAGGATTGGCATAGGCTCCTGCTCTCAAGTGCTTCCGATACTCTAGACTGACGTGTGGCCCGAGGGAAAGCAGCTTTTGAATCTATAATATTCAAATATCAACTCACTGAACTTCACTTCACGCCCACACATTTCTTACAAAGCAGTCTGCACAGGAAGACAAGAAAGTCAAAGTGTTATGATCTTTGAAGCGCTTGCTGTCAAATAAAACCTCAAGGTAACTGCTGCTGGCTTCTGTAAAGATCTTAAGACATCAAAAATGTTGACAGTCAACGCTGGTGACATAAAAAAAGTACTCAAAAGTTCTGTATGCATGTACGCTATGATTGGAAATGTTCTCCCACAGTGTTAACACGACAATAAAGCTGTGGCCACAAGCCTCAGGAGGCCTCTTTTCTGCAGATGATGGCCTAGGGCTGGGCAGTATATTGACTTTTTAAGGCAACGATATATTTTCAAACGAGATATGGGATGAGACAATAACATTTACATATATTAAATATATTTTCAAACAGGGAAGGAAACTAGAGATGCACCGATAGACCGGCCGGTGACCGGAATTGGCCGGTTTTCACGTGCTCGGCCATGACCGGCGACCGGCAGGTCAGTCTGACATATGCCGATTTCATGCCGGTCAATGCTACAATTAACTGACAACATAAGTTATACGAGTTACAGTTCTCAAGGACGCACGCACACACACACACACACAGATGCGACAGCACAGTCTCTTTTTTCTTTCTCTCAACTTTTCTGCCGTGTGTCGCGCGTACCCGCTCGCAGTGTGAAGCGCGTGTCGGCGCTATTCTTGAACATGTAGGGAACCTTGTGAATTAACCTGCAACATGTCAGCTGTTTGGAAATCCTTCAGCGTGTGTGCAGAAGATAACAAGTTTGCAATATGCAAAACCTGCAAGGAAAAAGTAGGGCGTGGAGGGACAACACCAAAAACCAAAATCACATTTTTTTAGTTGGTTATTGGATGTGAAAAGAAGGAAATGGTTCTAACATTGCACTTTAGATGTGTGTGAATTTCCCACACCAGGAGTCATTTATATAGTTCTATTTTATAGTGATCCATTATCTGTTCAAAAAATGTTCTATGTTCTGTGCAAAATGTTCTATTAAAGAAAAGATAGAAAATAAATATTTGTGTGTGCTGTAAAGTGGTTAGAAAATATGAAATCGGAATCGGCTAAAATCGGTATCGGCTGTAAAGTGCTTGTGATATCTCACATGTGGCTTTGACTTACAACGGAACCTTTAGCCCACTTTGTAGAAAATACAGAGATAGGTCTGCACGATTAATCGTTATAAAATTGCGATCTCGATTCACCCCTGTTCGCGATTTCATTTTTAAATGACTTTGGGTTTTTTACATTTCTTTTTTATTTTGGGGCATTTTCGGCCTTTATTTTGATAGGACAGCTGAAGACATGAAAGGCAAGCAGTTAAAGAGTGTGCTAAGAAATCATTCTGTTTTTGATACTGTACTTAAATTGGCAATTGACAAACTCCATTTCTCTAGAGACTGAAGCTGTAGCTGCAGCATGTTGATTGACATGTTTTAATTATGTAAAGACATGTTCAAGGAGTTCAGATACAGCCTGTATCAGAACCATATTTAGTTCAATGTGTTATATGTCACTATTTTTGGTAGCCTACTGTACTTAAATAACCAGTATGTACTTTATTTTCTTTATTTATTGATCTATGTTTACAGGCTTGTGGTGATGTGCAATGTGCTATAGGTGCCCAAAACAATCTATGTTTGGTACTGCCAATTTATTTTGTTTTGTCATGGTTCATGTGTGCAATAAACATTACACTTCGTGAGAAAAAAATCGTGGCAGAGAATCGTGATATCAATTCTAAGCTAAAAAATCGTGATTCATATTTTTCCCCGAATCGTGCAGGCCTATACAGAGATATATATCGGTATTGCCATTTAGCTTAAAAATACCAAGATATGATTTTTGGTCCATGTCGCCCAGCCCTAAGATGACCTGGTATGTATCGAGGCAGAGTGAAGAGGAAAACACAGCAACAGATGGAGCGAGATGAAAAAAGCAGAGAAAGTTTTATGTCACGTTGGGAGAAGATGAAAGCAGAGAGGAGCAGTCAAAGAGAAAGAAAGAAAGACATTGCAACCAAGCAGAGAGTAAACACTATGACACTGTGTAGAGGGGAAAAGAGAGATGGGTGTGCAAGAGACACATTTTCTATCTAAATCAAAAACAGCATGGGACAAACATTTGTGCAGTTTCACAGTGTGCGCTTATTGCGTCGTTGAAAAAGCCACGACTATGTGTGTGTGCGTGTGTACACGATTGTGCTTGTTAATTCATACCTCTATGCATGTGGTGAGTGTGTGGGTCTGCGTGCATTTCCGTCTGTCTGCTATGCCAAACATCTGCATTAGTTTACCTGTTTCTGCCACTGAGCTGAAGGGTAGATTTAGTTTAGGGGGAAGCTTCAGAGACAACAGTGCAAGTAACCCTGCACCAGTCTGTGTATTATAACGAGTGAGTGCTGACAGATAATTCAGATACTTTTCTAGACACACGCCTGCAGAGCAATTGTTTTGGCCACATGGAGGGAGCAGATACAAGCTGTTAACACATCGTTGACACGTTATTATGAATCCCACTCGGTTTCTTGGCAATACCCGACCTGCATAGCATTTGGCGTCCATGCTCGCACAAGGTCCCAGAATCTGATTTTGTTGGGTCCTATTCTCTTACCAGTGAGTTATCCTGACCATAACCACTCGATGTCAACACCTAACCTCAATCCAATCAGGCTCCTAGGGCGGGTCTTGCCAAAAAACCAAGTGGGATTCATAAAAACGCACCGTTGACGTTTATCACCCTTTAATTTAATATGCTAAACTTGTTAGCAAATAGTTGTTTATTTACTATACTATAACTCATTGTCAAGTTAAACAGTAAATAATGACTGACAAGTGGAAACTGCAGGGCAATACAACATAAATGACTTGATGGAAAAACTCCTTAAAGTAAAAGCCAGCATTGCCATTCGTCACTCCAACTGTTCCAACACCTCACGGCACATTTGACGGCCAAAAATGCCAATGGAGAAAGTGAAACGGTTTCTCAGCTACTGTGCCAGGTATAGGACTTGAGAGGATAGAGCAGAGTTTTCTGAGCAGAGAGGACGTCTGGTTCCTGTCTGGTTCCTGTCTGGTTCCTGTCTGCTAGTGGAGTCTCTTATAAAGTAGAAGCTGGTGACAGAAGCCGCTAGAGACTGCAGGATGATGTGATGGAAGATGAGGGAGGAACGAGAGAGAGGACCAGAAACAGGCTCTCTTTCACTCTTTTTGTTTCTGTGTACTATTCAAAGTTCTTTGACTGGACTGTAGGACCAGCACTACAACCTCAAAACTTGCTCCGTTCTACAATTGTTCGGAATGAGTGTGATGACGTCAGTCGGCCATTGCCCTTTAAACTGCATTGGACTTAGCAGCACGGGCAGAGTAGGCTACATGCAGATGAATAGCACTCATAGCAGTGTGTGTGTGTGTGTGTGTGTGTGTGTGTGTGTGTGTGTGTGTGTGTGTGTGTGTGTGTGTGTGTGTGCGCGTCTGTCTGTTCCTCTCTGTCGCTCTCTCTTCAAACGTAAATGAATTTGTGGAACAAGTAGGCCCTACATAATTTAGAGGAAAGAAAACAATCACAAACAGCAGTGGCGTGAGGCTTTTTCTGAAATGAATATAGTGGATGGGCAGGTTTTTAATATTTCATCTAAATAATAAAAAAATCAGGGGAATTGAAACTCCAGGAAAGCAGCAGGGATAGAGGCAGGAACATCAAAAGGGTTGTCAAGCAAGGGATGCATATTTGATCATATATCAGAATCAGATCATTTATATCATATATAATATGTCTTCTATATCATTTAAAACAGATTATTAGTGTGTTGTCCTGCAAGATTCACTCGCACCTCGCCGAAAAAATAGATGATCGCTGCAACAGCACAATTGCTCAACATGAGCACCAACAGGAAGTTTGCGGGCAGCGGTTCGGCAGACGGTGAAATATAAACTACTCAAATAACAAAAAGGAATAGGCCTACAAATTATAAAAGGAGTAATCATCTTTAAAATAGAAGTTTAACTTTCAGTTTCTAGCAGAAACTAAATGCTGTTTGTAGACATCAGGCAATATCAGTCATTTATCCTGTCCTCCTCCCTCCGCTGAGGTCCGATGATGCATACAGATTAGCCATGTGGATTTACCGCTCAAAGAGGGAGGAGGGGCTGGTTCTCAGCAGCAGCTAAGTTTACAAGGATCGGCATATGTTAAGATACGTGGCAAACTAAGATACAGAGTCAGACATCTTTTGTTTTAGCTTTTTACAATTAGCAGAGCTAATTAGATTTTAGCAGAGCTAGCTAGTCTAGTTTTTTTAGTTTCCCACCCATTATCTTGCCCAATCAAAACAAGAATGGCCTCATCAAGCATGAAAGATACATCTGTGCTGACACAGCACAGAGTAAAAGCAGGTTCATACATGCGTGCTATTTTTACTTCACCTCAACTCAACTCATTCTCTCTTCTCCTGTCCCTTTGCTACAACTGGGTATTTTGCCTTAAATAAAAATGAAAGTTACTGTTTTAAAATATTCAAATTTTGGTACTTACTTCATGTTCTGGGAATATTTTGCAGCCACAATTTCACTTTTTTTCACTTTTCACTCAGCATGTATACCTTCCTATAATGAAGGTTGATTGAGGCCAAAGTGTCCTGTGGGGAATTACAAGGCATTATATATTATATTATAGGTGCAAACTGAATGACACTAGAGTCTTGCCTGTGTAATACGGCACATTTAATGGACATTGTGAAGAGTGCATCGCTGCTGAACTCCATGTACAACCTTCTGGCTGGCTGCTCTGCCAAGAACTACAGAAAAACTGACTTCCAAAACATCCACGAAGAACACTAAAAGGCCAAAACACTTTTGTAACAAAACAGGGACAACTAAACATATAATTATGAGGTTTAGGCTATGTAATTAAGTTCAAGTCTTTTTTACAGTCTGAGCATTACCATGTTTGTGCTAAAGTCTAACATGACTATCAAATCAACAGTATAGCAACAATGTCATGTTAGTTGACTACAGGCATTATTTACACTCTCAAACTACTGCAGGTAAAACAATTCTTAGCCAAAATGCAAAAAAAGATAACACTAGAGGAGTTGATTGGCCACATGTTGACCACATCTGTAGAATTAGGAACATTGTAGCCCCATGAGTCACTGAGAAACAATGTTCTTATATATTAACACCTGACTTTGAAAATCCACTCTTAATTGCGTACTGCTCATTTAAACATGTTTTATCCAATAAAATTGCCTGAGCAACGTAGCAAAATCTCTCTCATCAACCCTGTCTTCTAGAAATCCTGTTTATATAATATAAATATATAAGTATAAATATATACTATAATATTTTCTAATTTGGAACAGCAAATGTGCAATATGTTTTGAGAAAAAAATGCAATGCCACGCACGATACTTTTTTTTTTTCAACATATTCTTGCAACACAATATCTGCTTCTGGCAACTAAAACATTTCTAAAAGGTTTTTGTGGTTAGGTTCAGGCACTGGCAGCTCTTGGTTATGGTTAGGGAAAGATCATGGTCTCAGTAAAATATGAAAAATCTAAAATGTCTTGAAGCTACAGAAAGGATGTGTTTATTTTATTTACACTTAACCCAAAACCAGAATCATTCTTTAAAGTGCTCGTATTATGCTTTTTGGCTTTTCCCCTTTCTTTATTGCGTTATATATCTTTTTTGTGCATGTTATAGGTTTACAAAGTGAAAAAGCCCAAAGTCCACCCCAAAGGGACTTACCATCTTCCAGAGAAAACACTGTTCACAAACTGCTCCAAACAGCTCTGTTGTAGTCCAGCCTTTACTTCAGAGGCAAACGTGCGTCACTTTGTAACACACGTTATAATGCTAGCCTAGCTGCTAGCGTGGCACGCCCTCATACTCTGCTTCTGACTGGCTAGTAGTCCTTACCTAGCTACGGCGCATGTGCGACTCCCAACAAAGATGGAACAGAAGTGAGATGCCTCACTCTGTAGCTAAAACAGAGAGCTCAACACACAGGGTGAAAAGAGGAGCTGCAGCAATGTGCAGTACGACAAAAATATGGTTTTGGTTTTTTGAAAATTAAACCATTAATTAAACCTATTCTGATATAACCTCTAAATACAATTATGAACCTGAAAATGAGGAGAATATGAGCACTTTAACTATAAAACGACAACAAACCATGTACCTATTCATAGTTACAATAGATCACACAGTGCTCTTGCGTCTTTCAGCTCAGTGTTTTGGTTTTACGACCCGCAATTGCCAGCCATGCAAAACAAGCGACATAATAAGGCCACTGTAACAAGCATTCCATTTAACTACATCATAAGTAACGTAGGTCCATTTTAGCTAAATGTCTACAGCGTTGTCTCATGTTCCAAAACAAACACAAAACCAAATTGCTTAATAATGTCTTAGTTATGACATTATTAGCCTAGCTATTATTATCTTAGCCTAAAGTAAATGGAACCATCATGGGCTAATGTTAACGTTAAGTTAGCTGGCACTTTGGCTGAGGAGCTCAATGTTGTAATCATCGGCAAAATGATAACGTTAGTAACGTTTATTGAGTAGTCCCAGAGCGCTAATGTCAGTAACGTTACACAAGTGGAATTTGGAATAACAAGTACGTATCTTCTAACTAACGTTAGACTTCATGACAATAAAACCTAACCTTACATCCAAATTGTGACGGCCAGCGTTTGCTAAATCAAAACAACTCTATCATATCAGGCTGAATAACAGTCCCGAGCTTGACATATCGTCATATAAACCAATTAAGGTTATCACAATGCAAGAGATTCTTACCTTAAGGAACGCGTGCAGTCAAACACTGACCTCAGTTCATTCAATGTTACTCTGTCCTTGCAGACCCAGACCAGCCCAATAACTTAGCCTTTCCTCATCCAAAAGAACTTACCAAATTTAAAGTAAATAAATGTAATATCTAATAAACAGGTAAGCCATCATACATTTTCACACAGTCTAACACTGGTTACTGTCTGATAAGATCCACTGCCGGTTTCACAAGGACACAGTACAGATGAAAGAATGGTAAGCATCTCTAATTGGCTTTCCCTTTGTAGTCATTTCTAGCCAAAGATTTAAACCAGACTACTGTGCACACTGGACTTGGCTTTTGCTGGAAGTGACAGGACAGCCTCTGAATATCACACATAAGGTTAAAGGTAATGCAACTACTCCTCTTGTCACAGCGTGAATCTAAATATGAACCGTTTCAGCCATAAACGCTGTAATAATCACCTCATCAAGGTTTTCCTTTATATTTTATGGGTCTTTGTCTTGTAATGTAAGTCAGTAAACCTCACCGTGCTAAATTGCTTCAATCTGTCACTGGAGAATTATAGATGCCTGTTTGATAAATAATGAAGAGAATTCAAAAAATGAACATTTAATCACACAGTGAGTAGAGACAGACATGGAAAGAGAGACTGAAGAGAGTGAAGAGCTGACAGAAAGGATGAGAAACAAAGAGAGCAGCTCAGCTGACCCTCACGAGGCTGCTTTGTGTTAGCTGCATGGTGACAGGAAGGTCACCGCCACAATAAGAGTCTACTCAAGTATTGCCTCGCCTGGAGACATGAATAGACCTCCTCAGCAGCCATCCCTCCCTCCCACCGTCCCTCCTTCCTGCCGTCCCTCCACGCAGCCAGCACACTCATGCTGAGAGCGCCAACACAACAGCTTTCTCTGTTGGCTGGCCTTGTATGAAAACGTAATGGTAATTGCCCACAGATGCCACATTAGGGTGAGATAGTGGGTGGAGAGAGAATTGGCTCTGAAAGGAATATTCAAAGGGAAAAATGGAGGTCATAATTGCGGTTTCAAGGAAACAGAGAGGAGTCATTCAGGATCTTGGTGGAGAAGTCTGAAGTCCCTCAAGAACTCTGGCCGAGGGACAGCATTGTCATCAAGCGGGCATTGAATTTTTGGAGGCCAGTATATGCCGCATGATGGGCTGATTAAAATTCTTTTTTGATGGACAGTATGCTATTCATCCAGACTTTTTGTTACAAGTTCAAGAAAAAGAAGATCTGTTCCTATTCAAGAATTTCTTATGCAAAATTTAAAATTAGAAAGGCTTAATGGAAGAAATCTGTCCAATGGATACAGCTGTCATTTATTGCACATATTTTTACACAAATGTCAGGAAACCAATAGTTGGTCTACTTCGTTTATCCCTCTACACAAACATCTGTGACTGGCATGTCATTTCCGCTGGACAGTGTAGTTACTCAAAGACTCCAGATGCAGATTAATATAGGATTGGTCCTTAAAATAAACTAATGTCTGTGTTCGTGGTAGTGAAAAGAACATGTCATGATTGTGCAACAATGTGGTTCATTTATGTCAAGCTTCAGGCAGCCGGGATCAAGTCATTGATGGGTTTTTGGTCTTGTCATGGTATTTGCTAATAATAAGTACATTTGGAGAATATTTGTTTTGATTAGAGCTGGGCAATATATCGATATTATATCGATATTGTGATATGAGACTAGATACCGTCTTAGATTTTGGATATCGTAATATCGTAATATGGGTTGTCTTTTCCTGGTTTTAAAGGCTGCATTACAGTAAAGTGATGTCGTTTTCTGAAGTTACCAGACTGTTGTAACTGTTCTATTATTTGCCTTTACCCACTTAGTCATTATATCCACATTACTGATGATTATTTATCAAAAATCTCATTGTGCACATTTTTTATTGAAAGCACCAATAGTCAACAGTACAATATCGTTGCGGTATTGATATCGAGGTATTTGGTCAAAAATATCGTGATATTTGATTTTCTCCATATCGCCCAGCCCTAGTTTTGATGAAAAATATTGTTTAGTTTGTTGCAGAACACACAAATGGAATTGTACAATTGTTCAAACTAGCAATTTCAAACTAGTGATTCAAGGTGTCACTTTGCAGTTGTCGGAGGTACTGGAAAGATTGTGAAGATGGAAATTACAGAAATCACTGAAAAATCTGCATATCTGGTTGCATTTTATTTAAAAGATTCATTTGAAGGGCGGTACAAAGTACAGTACATCTGCCCATTATTCCTTACTGCTATCATAACCTTAATACAGTAATCCACTCATGACCGCTCAGCGACCCATCATGGCGTACTTCCACTGTACATACAGTCACTGATTCTTCAGTTGAACCCTGTTTGATGTACTACAGTTCTAGTTCTGTCTCTATCTCTAAGCTGGAAGAGGAACATTAAACCAAACAACGTTCACCACAGAGAACAGATAAAAGTAATTATGGGTGGGTGTTGAAAAGATGATTAGTATAACTGCAAATGTAAAGTTATGTCCCAGAGAGTAACAGAACGATCCCCCATATAATCCCTGAAATATAGCGATATATTGTCTGGTACTCTATTTTTTTCGTCTGTAATGCAAAAAAAACATGCAAGTATGACGCTTTTCTATCATCTGTGATTGACTGAAGTGTTTGACTTAAGTATGTGTCATGCTGATAAGGCCATGGTTTACATTCAGCGCGATAGTGTGAGGGAAAAAACTAAAAAAAACTGAAAGAGAAAGGATGAGAGAGAGAGAGAGAGAGAGAGAAAGCTGACATGTGATCACACAGGAAACATTCAGCTTTATTTTAATCATGGTATCAATGCCAGAGAGAATCCACTGAGATTAATAAGTGAGTAGCATCTGTCATCCACGACAGCTATACCACAGTGACGGCCTTTCCTTTACACATGGTGTCTCTCTTTACAGCCATCTGTAGACAGCAGTTATCTTTTCCATCTGTTCTCTCTAAATGCACTGATGTTGTCACCGTCAAGCCACAATTAGGCACGGTGGTACATTCGTGCAACCAACACCTGATAATTGAAAAATAACCACAGGCTTACGTACGGTATGTTACAAACTTATTGCAATGAATTGTTCTGCATAGTTTTCTGCTGCAATGTAAACCAAGAAGCATGTTGGAGATGGAGACTGATAAACTGGAAACAGTCCCACGAGTCAATTTAAACTTCCCCCTCCCTTAGGGCTGCAACTTATGATTGTTTTTATTGTCGATTAATCTGTCGATTATTTTCTCGATTAATCGATTAGTTGTTTGGTCTATAAAATGTCATAAAATGTTGGAGTGTCCATCAGTGTTTTCCAAAGCCCAACATGACAGCCTCAAATGTCTTGTTTTGTCCACCAATTTAAAGATATTCACTTTAATGTCAGAGAGGAGTGAAAAACATATTCACATTTAAAAAGCAGAAATTCAAGAATTGTTACCTTCGTCTTTTTTTAAATGACTCACACCGATTAATCGAATCGATTATCAAAATAGTTGTCAATTAATTTAATAGTTGACAACTAACTGATTCATTTTTGCTTTTTTTAAAAAAAGCAAAAATAATAATAATAATAATAACTCCCTCAGGACTCTCCATGACCATAGGCGGACTGGCAATCTGGCCGTTCTGGCAAATGCCAGACGGGCCGACGAAATGCGGGAACACTATCCTTTCACACTAGTTTGACAAAAATATGTAAGACTGTACGGCTGCAGCCTGGAGCCTCCTGTCTGGTGCTGTCGGGCTTCTACTTTTCAAACTAAACGCTTGTGTCTGGTCCGCTATTTCTTCGTAGTTTGGTGTTTTGGGTGTTTAAGATGTACTAAATATGCAAGCATTTCCTTTCTATTCTAAGATGGTGCCATGGTAGTTCATTTGAAGGTTTTTATGAATTGCTCCAGTGTGTGTGTTATTTAATTATGAAAGCCTGTAAGTGCGACTCATGCTGCTGTTGCCATAATCTCACGTGAGACTTTTTTTCCCCCATCTGAAACAGCCCCTGTCCATGACTGTGCCATCTTCAAGTTAACCATCTTAGGTTCAACGTGCACTAGGAGTTCCTGCATGGTTTCAGCGCAAACTACTCCAGCCAATCACCGACAAGATGGTTAGGGAAGGGGGGTGGGGGCTAGTGCGCATGCACATAATGTGTATTCAGGGGACAGGCAGCTAACGGATCAAGGACAGATGCCTACGATTTGAGACAAAAATGAAATCGCGCTGAAACCATGTAGGAACTCATAGTGCATCTTTAACATGTAAAAATGCTAACATTTGCCAATCAGCACTTAAGACAAAGTAGACTTGTGCCGATTGGCAATCACATCGTATATCGACGACTGATCAACGGGATGATCATCGATTAGTTTTTCCTAAACTAATTTTTCCTAAACGAGTGACAAGTCAATTGGTAATTTCTAAATTTGCCCCGATGATCGCGCTAAAGGTAAATAAGGGGTCAATTATTACAATTCATCCTTAGGGGAACATAAATGTCTGAACAAAATTAAATAGCAGTCCATTCAATAGTTAATGAGATATTTCACTCTGGAGCAAAGTGGTATACCGACCAACAGACCGACATTGCCTTCCTTACAGCTGCGGCTCTAGCGTGGCTAAAAACGTTTCAAAAGACGTTCCTTTGGATCTGCAAAATTGTGATGGGCATTTCTTCCACTGTTTTTCACTATACACATGTTTTGACAGCCTCCTACTGTGGGTGTGAAAACTACTTGCGCAGTGACAAGTAGTGGCATAAAACACAAGCAGGAAAGATAAACAGTACAGCTTGTAGGCATTGGAGAAGATCCACTCATGGGCAAACTGCCATGAAAAATGCATTGTGAAAATGCTGGAGGGCTCCTGGAAAACCAAACCAGTTTTCCACCCTGATGCACCCGTCAGCGGGCTCCATATAAACATGAAGGTGCATTCAACTCCTCAGAGCAGCGGTCCAGAAATAAACCAACTATTGTCGCTGCAGCTTTTCCATCCAACCTGTTCAAACACGCTTAACACTGTGGTGCTCAGTGTGCCAAGAGAAAAACACAAAGAGATCAAAAAACCCACCTGCAAAATCCCACCGTGCTCACAGATACCATCAGATACCAGACTTCCACTCTTACAGAGTGACAGTTGTCAGCTTCCTGTCTAGAGCTGTGTTTGTGTGCGTGTGTGTTCCGCTTTCATCTTCAGACCATGTGATGCAATTTTGGTTGTAATTTGACAATGTGTCAAAGTCAGGACATGTTTTATTGCGGTTGCAGTTTACAGTTAAAATAATCAAGGTTAGTTTTAGGTTCCGCTACAGGGACGGTTAAAGGTCCATTTCAAACCTTTAGTGTGATTTGAGTTTTTTTTTTTTTTTTTTATTTGAACCATTATCTAAATCTTTCTAAATGTTAATTTTGACTAAAGCTGAAATGACTGGGCGATGTAACGGCAGCAAGTTTTTATTTTCATGACAAGTACTAAACATTACCTAGTTCCAGTTCTTAAATGTTTGTTTGTTTGTTTACATGATAATAAGCTGAATATCTTTGGGTTTTGGTCTGTAGATCAGACAAAACAAGACAACTGAAAATGACGCCTCGGGATTCAGTAAATTGTAAAGAGCATGTTCCACTAGTTTAAATACCTAACAATTACTTGATTAATCGAGAAGATCGGCAGCAGGTTAATCAACAACGGAAAGAATTGTGAGTTGCAGCGTTAATTGTAACACCTTTTGCAAGCACCAAACTGACCCTCTCAGGCCATTCACCCCCATTTAGTTCCTAACAGCAGAAAACAAGTGGAGATTTAGTTCTATTCATCACTGACAATGGAAAGCCAGCAGTACAGTACAGCCAGCAAAGTTTCAGAAATGTGAGTACGCAACATACAACAAGACGCTTTCACTACCAGCTGCAGTACGGTGTGAAATGAAAAACAAAGCAATGCTAGATTTTTTTCAAGGTATTGCTTCTTTGCTGGAAGTAACCATTTTGGAGCAAGAAACATCTCATAATGAGATATTGTAGTGTTGACTATTGGTGCTTTCACAAAATATTTACACAATGAGATTTTTGATAAATAATCATCAGTAATGTGGATATAATGACTAAGTGGGTAAAGATAATAGAACAGTTACAACAGTCTGGTAAGTTCAGAAAATGAAATCACTTTACTGTAATGCCGCCTTTAAAACCAGGAAAAGACAAGACTTACGCCATATTACGATATTCAAAATCTAAGACGGTATCTAGTCTCATATCACGATATCGATATAATATCGATATATTGCCCAGCTCTAGCTAAAAGCACGAGAAAATAATCTACGGTCACTAAAAAAAGTCAAGCAATGCTGGTCATGAGTAGAAGAATAGAGTCTGGAAGGTCCTTGTACAGTCTCAAGTCTCCATGTAGAACTGCAGGCCGCAGGTTCAAACCCAGGCCACTAATCCTGTTTCCCTCAGTGGGAACTCTAAACGGGTGTTCCAGGTGTGTGTGTGTGTGTGTGTGTGTGTGTGTGTGTGTGTGTGTGTGTGGTGCATGAGATTGTGTGTCTGCATGTGCTCCTGCCATCTGGCCCAAAAGTCTGCTTCCTACCACCTTTCCAAACAGGAAGTCAAAACAACTCCTTGATGACAAGGGTCAGTAGTTTAATTGTCTCAATGGGATTTCTGTGCAGCCAGCAACCAAAACTGCCCCCTTTCATCTCAACACCACTCTCAAATCGATCTGTCTCTCTTATAACCATGCGTGGGTGTGCGTGCGTCATGTAGCCTACTGTACGTGCATGCAACTTTGACTTGATTTACTACAGCATTTTGGAGTGTAATATATAGAGGGAATTTTGCCTGTTGGTTATATTATAATTTAAGTATTGCATGCCTCTTTTCTCTCTGACACACACATGCGTTAATAAAACAAGGTGAATCATGGTAAGGAGAAACATTTAAGTTTTCATCTCAGTCTACCCCTGGAAATAAGACGTTATGGTTGGGTGCATACACGCACGCGCGCGCGCGCGCACACACACACACACACACACACACACACACACACACACACACACACTTTAACTGACTGTCACCCATGGCTCTCCCATGTTAGCCTCGGTTTGGAGACCCACCCAGAGACCCCTGTGTAGTGTGTGCTGCAGCGCCGTTAAAACCCTGCATACCTGCACTGTGAACGAGATGGTGACAGCTCGTGGTCCCGCCGTACAAACAGCGACATGTGCACACACTGACAGCCTGTGTAAAAAGCGGCTCGGTATGATAGCCAACCCAGTGTTTCCTCGCTTACCTTCCAAGTGAGTCCGGTTCCTGCAGCGCAGCAGCGACGGCTCCACCGGTGAGATGCTAACACCGGGTCACTTCATAAGTTAGCCCTGCCACACATCACAGCGAGCACGAAAAGGAGCAGTTTCACTATGAAGCGCGAGCTCCAGATGTTAGCGAGGGCGGTGTTCGCGTCCCATAAAGATGTACAATATCAGGCGAATGAAACCTCTTCTCTGTATGAAGCACACCGGGTCCTCTGCAGCTGTGCTCCCGCCGCACTGGTGATAGTTTCGGTGTCTGTAATATTCTCCCGTTCAGCACAGGCTGCTGCTGCCGCCGCCGCTGAATGAAAGGACACCCACCGATTGACTGACTGCCTCTCGCTGCCTGCCTGCCTCTCCGCCGGGCGACCTCACACCGCCGCCTACCGGTGATACAGAGTAACTGCACGTCTCTGTTAAAGTAACTGTAACCTGTCAGAAATCTGCAGGCTTGTTGTAATTAAAAGGTTTTACATAATTGAGTAATAGCAGAGACATCCATCTGGTCACACTGTTATGTAAGCTGTTTGTGTTTTTAATTATTAAATACACTCACAGCTATTAAAGAATAAAAGCCAAAACAATCATATAAAATATGCCAGTTATCCAGATTACCCTGTATAATGCTTTTTTTTTCGTTTCTTTGTTTCTGTATTTGCTCATTCACTTGTTAATAATTGAGTGTTTTAGAATATCAGATCATGTACCTATGTTTTTTTTTTAAATAGTGAATATTAAGATATTTTTATTATGGATTACACCTTTTTTTAAAGGATTATTTTAGGCCTTGGATTCCACGGGACAGATGAAAACACGAAAGGGGAATGACATGCAGCAAAGGGCCGCAGGTCGAAGTCGAACCCGCTGAGTCTGCGCTGCCAAATGAGCTAACACGGCCACTAGAGATTACACTTCTTGAAATATGTTTCAAAACCTCAGTAAGGTTAATCTTAAACTTTCTTGTATTAAGAAAGACAAGAACAGGTCACCTGGCGTTCGTTTATTTCCCATATCCCATTATTCCCAGTCTGTCACAAAAAAAAAAAACATTCTCGCAATACGATACATTTAATTACAAATATGTATATGTTTTGCTTCATGTTTGCTCTGCATGACAACATCATGGTAATACTTAACAGCTGAGCATGCGCAGGTGAAAGTTTGGCACTTTCCAGTCAGATGCCTAAGGCACTGAACTGCTGCACACACACATTTTGACACATTATCTGTCATTTCTGTCTTTCTCAAGGACGCTACGGCAAGACAACCTTGCCAATATGAGGTGGCACCCTTACTTCTTTCACTGACAGAATTTTTGCCGGCCCCCCAAAAAGATTTCAGCCTGAGCCAAAGGAAAATGTACCATTGCAAAAAGCTCGGGAGCAGTAGCTGCTGCTGATATAGTGGCATCAGGCATATTGATCTGAGACAGATTTAGAACCGGTTAAAAACGTCTTCGTTAAATAGTGGTCTACTTTTGTTTTGGTATGTTTTTTTCCCCAAGTGGACTCGGGCACGGATCGACCAACTATGCCCGGGTATGGTACGCAGTGTTTAAACTAATGAAACAAACTGGACTTTGGGGTCAAGTGTACTCGGATCCGGGCCCAGGTCCCTCATGTAAAAGCCCCCTTACTGCATTTTATTCCATTGTATTTTATTACATTTTGAATTGTCACCTGCCTCCTGAGTTGTTTTCCACTGTATTTTGGTGCATAAAAATGTATCAGAATGCAGGAAATGAAGTATTTTTGGCGCTCAACATTTCCTGGGAGGACCCTCAGCTTGATATGTGTGCTGAATGCTGACAATGCCGAAATATGCATATGATAGGGAAAGATTGCATCATGGGAGCTTTGGCCTCATAATGACTGAAGTACACAAGGTAACTGAATGGAGCGTTATCATTGAGAGTCATACTCTTACACAGGCGAGTGAGCTGGACCTGCATGATAACTAATGGCTAGCTGCTGTACTTACTTACTCCTCTTCATCCCCTATGGGACATAATGCTTCAATGAGCACTCTCCATTGCATTCGGTCCCTGGCAGCATGTTGGGCCTCTCCCCATGACATGTTCATCTGTTCCAGCTCTTGTGTCACAGTTCTGCGCCAGGTGGTTTTGGGCCTCCTAGGTTTTCTTTTGCCAGGTGGTGTTCATCTTAAGGCGACTTTTGTGACGCGGTCCTGCTCCATCCTCAACACATGTCCTAGCCATCTGAGGCGTCTGTGCGTAATCTCCCTGGTGATGCTCCGGCTTCCCATTTTCTTGTACAGTTCTTTGTTGGAGATATTATTAGGCCAAACGATCTGGCATATTTGTCGGAGGCATCCATTATGGAACACTTCCATTCTCCTCATGTCTGTTTTGACAACTCGTCTGGACTACAACCCTTAATCTTTTCTAACAAACATTGTGTTGTCATCTTCTTCAGAGATGCTAGGGACTGTATACAAATTACTCAAGGGAGGGTGATCTGAAATGTTTGCGATAGCATGGGAGGGTCTTTAAGCAACCTCTTTACTCAGGCTGTAAGACTCCTCAACTCATCCTTCATACGCCACTAATAAAGTAATCAGTCAGATTTTTCAGGAACTGAACTTTGCAACCTGCAGGCTCCAGTGGCGCAATTGGTCAGCGCGCGGTACTTATAAGACAGTAACCTGCGGAGTGATGCCGAGGTTGTGAGTTCGAGCCTCACCTGGAGCAACATAGTTTTACCATAGGGGTTGAGTTAAAGTTATCTGTACACAAACAAACCCTGATAATCAATCTACTCGTTTGAATAACTAAACTACTCTAACAACAAAGACTACTACAGGCCTTGTCCTTCATGCAGCAGCTACTTTGATTATATGAAAGGTATGCATGTGGTTGACAAAAAATGTGATCAATGGCTTACTTTCATTCATTCAGTAAATGTGCCAGTGTTAGCCAACTAGTTAATTTACAACTGTGGTCCTTTGGCGATATGTTTTGAAACCAGTGATCACACGACTCAACTCACACAATCAAAATCACTGGTAAATCCTGATCATCACATTAATTTAAAGGGATACTTCACCTCTGTCTCCAAAGATAGAGTGTGGGGAACGGAGAGCAGACCAGCGTCTGAGGACCGCAGGTTTCGGGGTGGTGTGTATGATGTGAAGGTTCTCAGTCATCCATGTCATAGTTATCCAAGGAAGGTTAAAAACCAAGGGCAACTGGACTTGGTTAAAGGTGCTCAAAGACGTTTCATCTCTTCCCAGGAAACTTAACAAACGCTCACATTTGAATGCCAACGATGGTCGTTCAGACTTGGCCTATGGTGTTTCCAATGACCATAACCACTGTCGTTACAACAGCCAAGAGCACTAACGAAGGAGGCGGTATCGATCATCTGGACAACCACCCCACAGAGGTACCCTCCCCTACCGTTCATCATCGGCATGAGAGACCAAACTTCTTCGAGCATCTTTAACCAAGTCCAGTTGTCCTTGATTTTTAACCTTCTTTGGGCTTCTGTTGCATGTTATAAAAAGTGCATACTGTTTTGGTGTTCTGCATCCAATACTGGTCATATTGTAATGTGTTCAACATAATAATTACATTTTCGCCTGCTACGGAGACCAGCACCTCAGCCTGCAGTGTCGCCCGATGCCGCTAGCCGGGGAAAGGGACCTCGATAGCGGTGTGCAGGAGTGGAAAACAGCTAGGTGGAAAGCTAACATTAGCCGGCCACCTGTTCCATCAATCCCGCTTCCAAAGTGTCCGCTCATTAGACAACAAACTGGACTACATCCAACTTCAACGAAACTCTCAACGCGAGTTCAGAGACTGCTGTTTTGTTGTTGTTGTGGAAACATGGCTGAACAACAGTGTACCGGACTATCCAGCTACCAGGCCTGCTGCTCTGTCGCGGTGGAGGTGGGCTGTGTTAACACGGACTGGTGCAGAAATGGGGTGCTTGTATCCAACTAACTGCTAACTGCTGGTGGAGTTGTGACTGTTAAATGCCGACCATTCTCCATTCCACGCAAATTTACGGCTGTGTTTATACTCGGTGTTTACAGCCCACCAAGCGCTAATGCTAGTATGTGTTAGCTGAACTTTACGGAGTCTATGTGTGTGCACTAAATGTAGCCTGTTTCATTTTTATATAATGTCGTTTTTATATATTTTAAATGTGTAGCACCACTTGAGCCACGGTGAAACGTTGTTTCGTGTATGAGGTTGAAATGACAATAAAACACACTTGAGTTGAGTTGACTGTCTCACTGTCTGTCTGTCTGTAAACGGTAGGCGTGGCTTGGGAGTGGACTCTAAAGCAGCGAAGCAAGTGCATTCTGGGATTTGGTGTATTTCATCCACTTGAGCCAAAAACACATTTTCTGTCTTTTCTCGGCCTAAAAGCCACCAATTACAAAAAAAAAAACAGAATCACATTTCTACTACATAAGTGAACCAGTTAAAGATATATTCATCCTTCCAACGGTGAAATATCCCTTTAAGTTAAAGTGGAAAAAATAATTTGAAGTAAAAATCAGTTGAGCTTAAATTGGGAGAAATACATAATTCATGCTGTGTGGAACGTTTCAGAGGGCAGACATGTCACCCTCATAAAAAGCACAGCTGGTGAATCTTTTTGAATTATTGGAATAAGTTATGTATGTTGCATTTCGACTTGGGTGTTTGCACATAGCACATTTCCTCCTGCTGCCTGTTTAAGTTGCTTACATGCACCACGTCACTTTAAAGCTGATTTGCTCCTGCTGCAGTACTGCTCCTGGGACAGGAAGCAGTACTGGTAAACCTGACAAATGGGGCATTGTTGGGAGGGACTGGGTCTGAGCTTGTTATACATGTGAGTTACTAATAAAATAAAGAAAACTGAATCTCAAAGTTTCTTTAGTGATTTGGTGCATTTTTGTGTCAATTTGTTGTGTCACTTCTACTTTCAGTATGTTTAGCATGTTGGTATTTAAGCTATTTACAATTCACACATTTACACAGATACATATACTCACAAATATCTGCCTCCATGCAACCTACAGTATACATGAAGGCTCGTTTCTAAATACTATTAACTGCAACACCCGTTGCTCTTTGTTGTGTTGCACACTGTGAGAGTCACATTACGTGCAGGACATACAGAGAACTGCTTTTGTAAAAACTGATTATAATGCGTAGCTGCAGGAAACAAGCTTTAAGGAGAATCAGATGGGGCAGAAAACCGGAGAAACTTGAAAGGTGTATGGACGCTACAGGGAAACAAGTTAATTCAAATGAGGAATTAATTACACTTTTCAACCTGCTGTCCTTTGATTGTCATTTTTTGTCACATAAATGTTGGTTTAGGTTGTGTGCAGAGGATTTAGCACAATGGGAAAATCAGGCTGTAATGCCGTCCAGTTACATTAAAAGGACCATACTAAAATGTGTTGCAGCAAATTTTCAGCAAATTATACACTTTACTGCTGACCATTTCACAAAAACAAACATTGTTGTTTTAAAATGATAAATGGTAATTGGTGCAGACTTTTCTTTTAATTAAACAATACTTACATTTACCACATGATGACAATGGAACATTTTGGGGAGTAAATGATCACTTCAACGGATTAGAGCAATTGTTATACCTCCAAATGTATGGTCAAATCAATATATCAAACTAAATCAAACTTCATTTCAAAAAGTATCATTACTGTTGAGCTTTGATTTCAACATCAGAAGAATATATATTACAGAATCTGAATACTGAAAAAAACACTGGTACTTGAAGAATCTGTATTTTCTTATATTTTCTACCTCGTAGCTCCACCTTGTGGAGTGATAAAGAGATTACAATTAGGAAAATATTTTACGGGGGTTGGGTTGTATATGTTTGAAATGTGATGAATGAATCTGTCCATTTCTTGTGGTGGTCTTATGATGCCAGTCTGCTCATAGAAAGAGAACTTTTAGAAAACAATAACTTCCTCATGAAGACCAGCTGCTGCTGTTTGGACATGTGGAGACCAGCAGGTGTTGCTGTTCCTCTGAGCAGCTGTTGCTGAGATGATAGGAACCAGGAGGTGTCATCAGATCCTCACCAGCAGTCTGAAGCATTGCTTTCATGTATGGGTTTAGTCAAGATAGTGACACATTGTGTAAGAGCTCCAGTGACGCGCGGTACTTAGAAGACAGTAACCCGCAGAGTGATGCAGAGGTTGTGATTTCAAGCAGCTGAGTTTTACCTGCAGCAGGTGAGGTGAACACATACACTCAGACAAATCTGTCATTCCAGTCATTTGTTAAATCTTTCATGTGAAACACCTGTAGAATGAATTAAAAAAAAATATATCAATCAACCTTATTAAATAAAGTTAGGTCACATAAGAGTGTTTTTACTAAAACTGGGTAACAATACTTTCCTTTTACCCGCCTACCACATTGAACCATAAAGCATGACTGTGCATTTTATGTTAAACTGCATGCATAGCAAGAGGCCATGAGATCCCCTTGTTATGCTGAGTCAGCCCACATCACTCTGGGTAACAGTGAAGGTCTGGCAATGTTTGAAATAAATAAAAACCAAGTGAAAACTATATTTCAAGGATAAAACACTGCAAGTAGACCACAACACATGAATAAAGCACATGCAAATAGACCACAAAGTCTATGACGCTTAACATGTGCTTTCTTAAGTTGCAGTGCAGTGGCCTCTCAGGGCCACCATAGTTTTTACTGTTTTTGATGTGGTATTGTGATGTTTTCACCTCAGCACAAGGAATATTTGTATTATTACTACCATGGGGAGAGCAGGAATGGTCACAGTTCTCGCGGTAGGGCAAGCAGTAGTTTTCCATGTTTTTTTTGGTTTTTTTTAAAAGATTATGCTTTGGGCATTTTTAGGCTTTTATTTGACAGAACAGCTGAAAACATGAAAGGGGAGACAGAGGGGGGAATGTACGGTGGCCGACAGAGGCAAACGCCCTGCAACTTAAGAAAACACACACAAATAGACAAAACACAAGCAAATTAAGAAAACAACTTCATTAATTTGACAACACAAGTGCAGCATTCAGCAAACGCACTGCAAATACACACAACACAACCAAATACATAAATGCGGTGCAAATATGAAACAATGCAAAAAGAAAAGCACACAAACCCAGAAAACAAATGCAACAAAAAAACGCAGCATCCAGATTACACAACGGAAGTTCTCCAGACCTCTAGAGGGAGCAGCTAGTGGAACAGCTTGATTTTTGACCCCACGGGGAGAGAGAGAGAGAGAGAGAGAGAGAGAGAGAGAGAGAGAGACTGCATAGACTGTAAATATTAAGTCTATGTTTGAGATATGTTTTCTCTCGTTTGGTGGGTGTGTCTTGGCTCTCGACAAAACTGCTTTGCTAACTCCATCGTGTTGTAAGTAAGACATCTGCTGAAAAAGTTATTGTATTCATTAGCATGATTGTCGTGCTGTTTAGTTCACAAACATCCAACACACCAAAGTACAAACACATAGCGGACCAGACGCAAGCTTTTATTTTGAAAAGCTTAAGCTCGGGGACGGCACCAGCTGGGAGGGCATGAGACGGGAGCACAGACTTTATATTATTAATATATTATGTTATTAATAATAATATGAATTTAATATACAGTCTATGGAGTTCTCCAGGCTGCAGCCATACCTGACTCTAATAAAAAGGCAGAGCGCTCTCTCCCTGTGGGGTCAAAAATCAAGCTGTTCCACTAGCTGCTCCCTCTAGAGGTCTGGAGAACTTCTCGTTGTGTAATCTGGATGCTGCGTTTTTTTGTTGCATTTGTTTTCTGGGTTTGTGTGCTTTTCTTTTTGCATCGTTTCATATTTGCAGCACGTTTATGTATTTGGTTGTGTTGTGTGTATTTGCAGTGCGTTTGCTGAATGCTGCGCATGTGTTGTCAAATTAATGAAATTATTTTCTTAATTTGCTTGTGTTTTGTCTATTTGTGTTTGTTTTCTTAAGTTGCAGGGCGCTTGCCCCTGTCGGCCACTGTAGGAATGCCAGCTCTACCAACTGAGCTATCCGGGCCCCCATAGTTTTCCATGTTTTTTACCCGAGCGGGAGCAACCACTGTGGAGAGACACTCACCAACTTTGGTCACACTGGTCAGCTTGTTACTGGTTGACCTGCTGGACCAGTTTTTTGTACTCCTGCTAAATGTCTTTCTCCTGCCTTTTTATTGACCTCTCTGGCCAGAGTAATCGTCTGATTTCCCAGGAATTTGATAGCTGCTTTGACATGCTCCAGTGGCGCAATCGGTCAGCGCGCGGTACTTATAAGACAGTAACCTGCAGAGTGATGCCGAGGTTGTGAGTTCGAGCCTCACCTGGAGCAGCTGAGTTTTACCTGCAGCAGGTGATGTCAACACATACACTCAAACAAATATGTCGCTCCAGTCATTCATAAAAAAAGAAATCTTTCATGTGAAACACCTGTAGAATGAATTACAAAACAACCAAATATCGATCGACCTTATACAACAGAATAATAATCAACCTTATTAAATAATGTTAGGTGACATAAAAGAGTCATTTTTTTTACTAAAACTGGGTAACAATGCTTTTCTTTTACCCACCTACCACATTGAACCATAAGGCATGACTGTGCATTTTATGTTAAACTGCATTGCAAGAGGCCATGAGATCCCCTTGTTATGCTGAGTCAGCCCACATCACTCTGGGTAACAGTGAAGGTCTGGCAATGTTTGAAATAAATAGAAACCAAGCGAAAACTACATTTCAAGGATAAAACACTGCATTTGTTGGGGATGTGCCCTAGATGTTATATGTTTTTAAATAGGCCACTACATTTTGAAAGTCTTTTTTTTTTTAAACCTGTTACTGATGTAATCATTATGCGATCATTGTAAACAGTAATAAACAGTCATTTTGTTAATCTGTCCAAGCATCATTACTGATATAAAACCTCACAGGAGCTTTAAAAGAAAAACTGCTGCGTGTCTTTGGCCCATGCATGGATGAGGGGAGGGGGGGGGTCATGCAAGGTCACCATAATTACTAGATCCTTCTAGAGGTGATGTGAGGTGCACCACCCACTCTCCCCACCACAAGCTTTTACTCTCTTGTTTTTTGCACGGATGACCTTAGATGACTTTCCTCTCATGAAAAACAACTGAAATTAGTTGTTTCGGAATTGTTGATGATGTTTTTGGCTCTCTGTAAAACTACATTTAAAGACAGAGCTGACCCACTGAGAAACAGTCACAGACTCAATAATCCAGAATCCGGATGAAAGAGGACTCAGCTTTCTTCATTTCCGTTGATATACGTGTAGTTAAACATCAAGCAACATTGAGCTTCAGCTAGATTTGAGCAAAATCAGTCCAGTCTGTTTAAATAATGTCTTCAAACTTGGGTCTTTCAAATTTTTCATTCCAGCACTGAAATACATTTTTTATTTGACATAAAATGTCCTTTATTGTGTTTTAATGTAGTCTTTGAATAGTCCAAGTGACAAAAAGTGGTTCATCAAATTGTCACATGCCTGTTTGGTCTAACTCCAGACAAACCGGAGCCTATAAATCAAGGCTGAATCATCAATGGAGCAAAGTGGGCAACTGCGTTGGAGCCCCAGACCCCCAGAATCCCAGAGGGGCCCCCAAAAGCAAGCTTTCACTATGTGGCATTTGGTATTTGATAATATGATTCGCTGTAACCTTGTTGGGAAATATGCACTACTGTTAAATTGTTGATTTTGTTAAAAAAGGGTTAGTGTTAGGGTTATTAAAACTGTCACCACGTCTTGCTTCTTCTAACACTGAAAAACCTCTGCCTGCTCTCTGGCTCTGGATGCATGATGATGTCGGTTCAAATGTATTATAAAAGACACATGATGTGTTACAGAAACAGTAAAGACCTCTGGCCAGTGCTCCATGGTTCTTCACACAATGGTATCTGATGGTATCTGTGGCCTCACACCCACTGTTCCTTGACCTGCAGCGCATGGAACTGCAGATAGCAGCAGATGAACGTTTATCTGAAAAACCTTCTCCACACTGCAAAATATATTCCACTGTGAAACCTCTGACTCACATTTAACATGCTTTTTTTTCTCTTGCCATGGTGTGGAATAAGACAGTTTTAGGAACGAAATGGTCACGAGTTCTATATAGAGAAAATAATGAAAAATAACGTCTTTATAGTTTGATTTGTATTTACTTAGTTAAGTGTAAGCAACTCTGGAGAAGATGAGCACCTACACCTGCTAAAATCCCCATAAACAAACAAAATAAGAATAATGTGAAGGCCCCGAAAGGGCCAGCATCGGACACTGGTGGAAGTGGTATTCAGATCCTTACTTACTAATGGACCTTTTTTCACAGCAGACATTTTGACTTGTCATAGTAGGAAAAGCACAGCTGAAATTAATAACCTTAATTCCATCAAGTGTCCCAGTAGGCTGTTTGAATGAGTCAGCATGCACAATACCAGGGCCTCTCCTAAGTGGAATGCAGCCATCATTAATGGTTTTGAATACACTTGTGCTTTTCCTATGACATGTCAACATGTCTGCTGTTAAAAAGGTCTATACCACACTGTAAAAAATCAATACTCCACTTAAAATGTTACTTAAGTAAAAGTACATAAGTACAATCAGAGAAACGTACTTAAAGTATTGAAAGTAAAATTACTTAATGCAGAGAAATGTCCTCTGTGACTGTTATATTATATCATTAGGTTATTGTTACACATTCATGTAAAAGCAGGATTTCACAGTTGTTGTAGTTGGTTGGAGCTCATTTTGAAATATTTTGTATCGGACTGCAACCAGGCTGCTGATTATTTCCATTGTGGATTCATCTGCTCATTATTTTCTCAATGAATTGATCGATCAATTAAAAATAGAGAGAAATGTCATCACAATTACCCAGAACCCAAAGGAAAGAAAAGACTCAAGAGCCTCACAATTGTACTTAAGTACAGTAGCCTAGTGGTTCCCAAACTTTTTTACGTCAAGGACCCCTAAACTGATAAATTTAGGCAAAGGACCCCCATTGACATGAATATGTCCTATGCAGGGTCCCCCATCTGACAGCAACCTCTATATATGGGCGTCCACTCTACGAACTGAGCTATCCGGGCCCCCATAGCTTTTCATGTTTTTTACCCGAGCGGGAGCAACGACTGTGGAGAGACACTCACCAACTGTGGTCACACTGGTCAGCTTGTTACTGGTTGACCTGCTGGACCAGTTTTTTGTACTCCTGCTAAATGTCTTTCTCCTGCCTTTTTATTGACCTGTCTGGCCAGAGTAATCAGTCTGATTTCCCAGGAATTTGATAGATGCTTTGACGTGCTCCAGTGGCGCAATCGGTCAGCGCGCGGTACTTATAAGACAGTAACCTGCAGAGTGATGCCGAGGTTGTGAGTTCGAGCCTCACCTGGAGCAGCTGAGTTTTTACCACGTAGGGGATGACTTGAACATTCTCTGTTCACAAACAAATCAAGCTAATCTTTGAATGACCAAACTGCTAAATAAGATAACTTAAACTACTACAGTCCTTGGCCTTCATGCTGCAGCTTCCTTGATTATAAAAAAGATGTGCATGTTGTTGACAAAAGTTGTGATCAATAGCTCACCTTCATTTATTGATTTATGAGAACATTAATCAAAATTCACTTACTCACTTAGTTAAGTGTAAGCAACTCTGGAGAAGATGAGCACCTACACCTGCTAAAATCCCCATAAACAAACAAAATAAGAATAATGTGAAGGCCCCGAAAGGGCCAGCATCGGACACTGGTGGAAGTGGTATTCAGATCCTTACTTACTAATGGACCTTTTTTTCACAGCAGACATTTTGACTTGTCATAGTAGGAAAAGCACAGCTGAAATTAATAACCTTAATTCCATCAAGTGTCCCAGTAGGCTGTTTGAATGAGTCAGCATGCACAATACCAGGGCCTCTCCTAAGTGGAATGCAGCCATCATTAATGGTTTTGAATACACTTGTGCTTTTTCCTATGACATGTCAACATGTCTGCTGTTAAAAAGGGTCTATACCACACTGTAAAAAATCAATACTCCACTTAAAATGTTACTTAAGTAAAAGTACATAAGTACAATCAGAGAAACGTACTTAAAGTATTGAAAGTAAAATGACTTAATGCAGAGAAATGTCCTCTGTGACTGTTATACTATATCATTAGGTTATTGTTACACATTCATGTAAAAGCAGGATTTCACAGTTGTTGTAGTTGGTTGGAGCTCATTTTGAAATATTTTGTATCGGACTGCAACTAGGCTGCTGATTATTTCCATTGTGGATTCATCTGCTCATTATTTTCTCAATGAATTGATCGATCAATTAAAAATAGAGAGAAATGTCATCACAATTACCCAGAACCCAAAGGAAAGAAAAAGACTCAAGAGCCTCACAATTGTACTTAAGTACAGTAGCCCTAGTGGTTCCCAAACTTTGTTTTACGTCAAGGACCCCTAAACTGATAAATTTAGGCAAAGGACCCCCCATTGACATGAATATGTCCTATGCAGGGTCCCCCCATCTGACAGCAACCTCTATATATGGGCGTCCACTCTACGAACTGAGCTATCCGGGCCCCCCATAGCTTTTCATGTTTTTTTACCCGAGCGGGAGCAACGACTGTGGAGAGACACTCACCAACTGTGGTCACACTGGTCAGCTTGTTACTGGTTGACCTGCTGGACCAGTTTTTTTGTACTCCTGCTAAATGTCTTTCTCCTGCCTTTTTATTGACCTGTCTGGCCAGAGTAATCAGTCTGATTTCCCAGGAATTTGATAGATGCTTTGACGTGCTCCAGTGGCGCAATCGGTCAGCGCGCGGTACTTATAAGACAGTAACCTGCAGAGTGATGCCGAGGTTGTGAGTTCGAGCCTCACCTGGAGCAGCTGAGTTTTACCACGTAGGGGATGACTTGAACATTCTCTGTTCACAAACAAATCAAGCTAATCTTTGAATGACCAAACTGCTAAATAAGATAACTTAAACTACTACAGTCCTTGGCCTTCATGCTGCAGCTTCCTTGATTATAAAAAAGATGTGCATGTTGTTGACAAAAGTTGTGATCAATAGCTCACCTTCATTTATTGATTTATGAGAACATTAATCAAAATTCACTTACTCACTTAGTTAAGTGTAAGCAACTCTGGAGAAGATGAGCACCTACACCTGCTAAAATCCCCATAAACAAACAAAATAAGAATAATGTGAAGGCCCCGAAAGGGCCAGCATCGGACACTGGTGGAAGTGGTATTCAGATCCTTACTTACTAATGGACCTTTTTTCACAGCAGACATTTTGACTTGTCATAGTAGGAAAAGCACAGCTGAAATTGATAACCTTAATTCCATCAAGTGTCCTAGTAGGCTGTTTGAATGAGTCAGCATGCACAATACCAGGGCCTCTCCTAAGTGGAATGCAGCCATCATTAATGGTTTTGAATACACTTGTGCTTTTCCTATGACATGTCAACATGTCTGCTGTTAAAAAGGTCTATACCACACTGTAAAAAATCAATACTCCACTTAAAATGTTACTTAAGTAAAAGTACATAAGTACAATCAGAGAAACGTACTTAAAGTATTGAAAGTAAAATGACTTAATGCAGAGAAATGTCCTCTGTGACTGTTATACTATATCATTAGGTTATTGTTACACATTCATGTAAAAGCAGGATTTTACAGTTGTTGTAGTTGGTTGGAGCTCATTTTGAAATATTTTGTATCGGACTGCAACCAGGCTGCTGATTATTTCCATTGTGGATTCATCTGCTCATTATTTTCTCAATGAATTGATCGCTCAATTAAAAATAGAGAGAAATGTCATCACAATTTCCCAGAACCCAAAGGAAAAAAAAGACTCAAGAGCCTCAAAATTGTACGTAAGTACAGTAGCCCAGTGGTTCCCAAACTTGTTTACGTCAAGGAACCCTAAACTGATAAATTTAGGCAAAGGACCCCCATTGACATGAATATGTCCTATGCAGGGTCCCCCATCTGACAGCAACCTCTATATATGGGCGTCCACTCTACGAACTGAGCTATCCGGGCCCCCATAGCTTTTCATGTTTTTTACCCGAGCGGGAGCAACGACTGTGGAGAGACACTCACCAACTGTGGTCACACTGGTCAGCTTGTTACTGGTTGACCTGCTGGACCAGTTTTTTGTACTCCTGCTAAATGTCTTTCTCCTGCCTTTTTATTGACCTGTCTGGCCAGAGTAATCAGTCTGATTTCCCAGGAATTTGATAGATGCTTTGACGTGCTCCAGTGGCGCAATCGGTCAGCGCGCGGTACTTATAAGACAGTAACCTGCAGAGTGATGCCGAGGTTGTGAGTTCGAGCCTCACCTGGAGCAGCTGAGTTTTACCACGTAGGGGATGACTTGAACATTCTCTGTTCACAAACAAATCAAGCTAATCTTTGAATGACCAAACTGCTAAATAAGATAACTTAAACTACTACAGTCCTTGGCCTTCATGCTGCAGCTTCCTTGATTATAAAAAGATGTGCATGTTGTTGACAAAAGTTGTGATCAATAGCTCACCTTCATTTATTGATTTATGAGAACATTAATCAAAATTCACTTACTCACTTAGTTAAGTGTAAGCAACTCTGGAGAAGATGAGCACCTACACCTGCTAAAATCCCCATAAACAAACAAAAATAAGAATAATGTGAAGGCCCCGAAAGGGCCAGCATCGGACACTGGTGGAAGTGGTATTCAGATCCTTACTTACTAATGGACCTTTTTTCACAGCAGACATTTTGACTTGTCATAGTAGGAAAAGCACAGCTGAAATTGATAACCTTAATTCCATCAAGTGTCCCAGTAGGCTGTTTGAATGAGTCAGCATGCACAATACCAGGGCCTCTCCTAAGTGGAATGCAGCCATCATTAATGGTTTTGAATACACTTGTGCTTTTCCTATGACATGTCAACATGTCTGCTGTTAAAAAGGTCTATACCACACTGTAAAAAATCAATACTCCACTTAAAATGTTACTTAAGTAAAAGTACATAAGTACAATCAGAGAAACGTACTTAAAGTATTGAAAGTAAAATTACTTAATGCAGAGAAATGTCCTCTGTGACTGTTATACTATATCATTAGGTTATTGTTACACATTCATGTAAAAGCAGGATTTCACAGTTGTTGTAGTTGGTTGGAGCTCATTTTGAAATATTTTGTATCGGACTGCAACCAGGCTGCTGATTATTTCCATTGTGGATTCATCTGCTCATTATTTTCTCAATGAATTGATCGCTCAATTAAAAATAGAGAGAAATGTCATCACAATTTCCCAGAACCCAAAGGAAAGAAAAAGACTCAAGAGCCTCAAAATTGTACGTAAGTACAGTAGCCTAGTGGTTCCCAAACTTTTTTACGTCAAGGACCCCTAAACTGATAAATTTAGGCAAAGGACCCCCATTGACATGAATATGTCCTATGCAGGGTCCCCCATCTGACAGCAACCTCTATATATGGGCGTCCACTCTACGAACTGAGCTATCCGGGCCCCCATAGCTTTTCATGTTTTTTACCCGAGCGGGAGCAACGACTGTGGAGAGACACTCACCAACTGTGGTCACACTGGTCAGCTTGTTACTGGTTGACCTGCTGGACCAGTTTTTTGTACTCCTGCTAAATGTCTTTCTCCTGCCTTTTTATTGACCTGAAAAGACTCAAGAGCCTCAAAATTGTACGTAAGTACAGTAGCCCAGTGGTTCCCAAACTTGTTTACGTCAAGGAACCCTAAACTGATAAATTTAGGCAAAGGACCCCCATTGACATGAATATGTCCTATGCAGGGTCCCCCACCTGACAGGATCTTTGCTTTTAGATGTTTTATTATGGATGATACCCACGATCAAAATAGTCATGCATTCTGTCATTGTGTTATGGATGGAATAGACTTTTCTTTTTGATGCTGCCTTTTTTAAATCAAGTGATTGTTACTTTCTTACACTGCACTGTAAATTTTATTCTTGTGTTTTATACCTGTCTTGTTCTATTTTAGCTATATTAATAAAGCTTCTCTTTAATGAATGTTTGCTCATTCATGTTTTATGTAAATCACTCTGAATTGCCTTGTTGCTGAAATGTGCTATATAAATAAGGCTGCCTTGCCTTATAGTGAACATAAATGATTCCCTCTTTCTGGGGACCCCCTGGAACAGGACCCTGGGTCCCGACTCCCCACTTTGGGAACCAACGCAGTAGCCTACTTAAGTAAATGTACTTTGTTACTTTCCACCTCTGCCCTCTGGCAACCCCACACCAGCTGCACTTTGTGGTCGAACACATTAATGCTTGTTGTGGTGGATAAATCCAGCGTGACGCACGTGAAGCAGCAGATAGCGCAGTGGCGTGGAGCCCCCACCCCACCCTGCCCTGCTGCTGCTGCTGCTGCTGCAGCTGCTGCTGTCCGATAACAGCGGGCAGGGAAACAACACGGCCGCGGACACCCTCAGCTTCACACGTCGTCATCTTCACACAGAAGTAGCCTCATTTTTACTTTTACTCGCCTTTTTGGTTAACGGCGTTAATGTGGTGTTAAGATGGTTTTAGGGTTTAAGATGTTGTAAAGTCATCTCACACTCTGGATATTCGACTACAGTGAATTCTCTAACGTCCAGTGCGAGAGGCTGCGATGCTCTCAGCGAGGGAGAAAGAGCTCATTGCAGAGATATGGGAAAGACTGACTCCTGTGGCAGAAGATATTGGAGCAGAGGCGCTTCTTAGGTAGGTCCATACTCTGTTGTGTAGACATCTCCGCATTACAAACACGTCTGTTTGTGTTTAATGTAAAGGCTTGCAAAGAGATTTTTATCTTAGCTCTTCAGTCAACTTAGACTCACGGAGAAGCTGTGGTATGGTCGGTGACCATACTCATACTTTGGGACTGTCCGAAAATACAAATATTTTGGAAAAACGTTACAAAAAGAAATGGAGAAATATCTGGAAACGTACTTTTCCCTAGTGTTCTTATTGGAAGTACCACTTAAACAACCTTCCAATGATTGTTCAATGGCTACAAAAAGTCAAACATGTTTCCATGATGCAACACATGACTGCCCAGCTGTGTGTGTGTGTGTGTGTGTGTGTGTGTGTGTGTGTGTGTGTGTGTGTGTGTGTGTGTGTGTGTTTGTTCTATATTTCCTGTGAATGTGTGTTAATGGCAATAACGTAGATCTAAGCCACTTCCTTATGCCTTATTAGAAAGTGAAAACCCTTCATCAACATGTGTTCATGAAGAATTGATGGTGTATTTATTATTATTATAAATGAGTAATTGACATTTATAACGGTATACATTATGGCCATAAAGCATTGGTAAATGATTTATCAACTGGCGGGTGGCTATTAGTTACCTTTTAAATTCTATATAGGATATCATGGCTATGTTCACACTTGGCGTCTTTTTTAAGCTGCCAGCATCTGTTTTACATTATAATCCTATGGAGTAAACCCTGTTTTCAAAAAATTCGTGAGCGCTTTTTTAACAAACAGGGTTTAGTACGTCAAGCATTTTTTTTGACAGCTGACCAATGACAAGCGGAGAAGTCAGACCTGTCGTTTTCATAACAACAAGAAAAAATGGAGTTCCTGTACAGGGAGCGAAACATTTTTTGCAGGATGGTAGGGGAAGAACCCGCCTTACTCTCCCTCTGAATGGCTAGTACTCGTTGCCTGCTCTGGTGGGATTGGTTATGTTTAGGCTAGAGGAGTGGGATTGGTTATGGTTAGGGTAAGAATGTCAGGGTTAGCCAATCAGGGATGAGTTCCCTAATGAATATTCATGAGTCTTCCCCTACCATCCTGCAAAAAAAAAACTTGCATATAGGGAACTCGCTTTGTTTTATGTAACGTTAGTAGCACCGCTCTCTCTCTCTCTGTTCTTTCTCTAGCTCGCTCCACCACTTTGTTTTATCTAATGTTAGCACTGCTCCACATAGCGCTCTAGGATACTGTAGCAGTAGCTGTTGTTATAGCAACAAAAGACGCTCTCGGCTGCTTTTTGGAACCAAAATACGCCAGCTTCTTCTTTTTTTTTACTACAAAAGTGCCCTAGTCAACGTTTTCTTGTCAAAAAAGACACCAAGTGTGAACATAGCTTAATGCTGGTGCATTACTCAGAATTTGCTTAGTCATCAAACTTCAGACAGTGCTATGATCCAAGATCAGTGAAGTGCCATGTTTAAATGAGTGGGCAGTGTGTTCACACCAGGGATGATGATGATGATGATGATGATGATGATGATGATGATGATGATGATGATGATGATGATGGTGGCAGCAAAAGGAGTGGCCAATATCAGTCTCCATATCTCACAGACTCTGATCGTCGATAATGTTTTCCGTGACTACATTTACAATTTGTTTTGTTTTAAAAATTTATATCTTTTGCTACGTTTACGCCTTCACACAACTCCCAGGCGTTTCCAAGCCCCTAAAACTGAGAAATTTGGACTCACCGCTGCCCCGTTTTGGTTTGAAAACTCAGTGGTTGCTTTGTAGTTTAGACGGGCATAAATGGAGACCTTTGGAAATGGCGATGCACGTCAGTCAGTCTTATTGGTTAGGTAGGTTTACCTACCAGTTCCACCTCGTCATGGTCCAAGCAAATAAATCACTGGTCTTACTTTTCGTCATCGTCAAACGTATTTTCTGTATTTTCAGCTTGTACATCCATGATTTTGAACCGCTGAGTAACATCGGACAATCTTCCTGTTACCACTGTCACGCGCTTGTATGCGAATGGTCATGTGATGTGCATTGTCAGGCGTGTTAATATGAACGGAGATTAGTTCAGCTATTGTAGCTAAAACTCTTGTGTGGACAGAGATTGTTCTTGTCTCAGTACGCCGCTTAAAAAATGAAAACATAGTAGGGTGGATGTAGCATGTCTTTCGATTACGAATGTGCATCATTGCAACACTACTGACAAGAACTCCCAATTCCTCCACAGGATGTTTGCTACTCAACCAGGTTCCAAGACATACTTTTCCCATCTTGACATCAGCCCCAGCTCCGCTCATCTGCGCTCTCACGGACAGAAGATTGTTCTGGCCATCGCAGAGGGAGCCAAAGACATCAGCCAGCTGGCCGTCACCCTGGGTCCTCTGCAAACCCTGCACGCTTACCAACTCCGGATAGATCCCACCAACTTCAAGGTGCCTTTACAAGAGCATCAGTTCTACTGATGGATCATACTGAGGAGATTAACACTTGTGAATGGTTACTGATTAATTGTTTCTTATTAACAGTGGTGTGGGAAGTATATAAATAAAAGTACTAATACACTGTAAAGACTACTTTGGGTTTTTAATAGAACATGTTTACATACTTTAATGTATAAAAAAAAAACTTTATTTTTCTCATACTGTCTGTCTGAATATACCTGCATTCACCCTCTGTCTGAAATGCTCAGTTTTAGCGCCTGTCTCTTTAAGCCCCCCTCTGAAAAAGCCCAGTGTGCTCTGATTGGTCAGTGTTTCCGGGTCTTCTGCCTCGCAGAAAAATGCCCCCTGTGACTGATATACTAGTATATATTATATTATTAGATTACTATTACTCGTGCATTAATGTAAAAACAGGATTTAACTTTTAATTCAGAGTTGTTTGAGGCAGGGCTCATTTGTAAGTATTTTGTACAGTGTTGCAACTAATGATTATTTTTATTTATGGTTTAATCTATCAATGTTTTCTTGATTAATTGATGGATTGGTTTGGAAAAATTCAGAAAATAGTGATAAATGCTGTCAGTATTAGCCAGAGCCCAAATCGACACCCTTACAATACTTGTTTTGTCCAACCAAAAGTACGAACCTCACAATTATAAAAAAAAAAATAATAATAATAATAATTACAATTAGGAAAATAATTTAAAGCAGATAATAGTATTGAAGTAACAAGTAAAATATTTCCCTTCTGAATTGTAATGGAGTAGAAATATAAAGTGGCATGAGAAGAAAAAACTCAAGAACAAGTTCCTCAAACTTGTACTTCAGTACAGTACTTGAGTAAATGTACTTAGTTACATTCCAAATTCAAATGTTCTTAAGGTGTTCATGGTATGAACAGTATGGTATTGAATTTCCAGTGGTGCCAAAGTGACACCATATCAGATCAAAGTCCACCGATGTCAGCAGGAGCAGCTGTTTCAAGCTTCAAAACCAACATGGCTGCCATATTTCTCCCAACAGCTCAAGGAGCTTAACACATACTGTTGATGTTTCTGCAACACAAATATATTTTATATATATGGAAAATATAATATTGTCACACACATTTAGGAAAATATAATATTGTGGAAATAACCAAATAATACATTTCATTAACAAATAAATAAATAAATAAATATATATATATATATATATATATATATATATATATATATATGAAATGTATTATTTGGTTATTTCCACGTATATATATTTTGTGATGTGATGGAGTGATGTGATGGAGTGATGGAGTCTATTTATATCTTATATCTCTCTTAACACATTATTTAAAATATGTGGCATATCATTTTATGTTTATGTTAGATTTAAAGCTAAATGCATTGAGTTTTCTTGGATGTATCATTTTCATCATAATCTCCATTATGATTTGATATGCATGAAGCAGTGTTGTGCCGTGTTCTGCACCCCTGCCGAGAATTGCATCCACTAGGGCAGCAACAATCATTTCTGCCTAATAATAATAATGCGTCAAGGGGCTTTTACATATTACAGGCACCAATTCCCCATATTCATACACTGTGGCTTGTGGTATCAGATAAACATTCACACACCAATGGCGCAGCATCGGGAGCAATCCGGGGTTCAATGTCTTGCCCAAGGACACTTTGACATGGGACTGCATAGCCAGGGGATTGAACCACCAACCTTCTGATTGGTAGGCGATAGCTCCACTACCTAAGCTAAAACTCCCGTGCGGATGCGGGTCTCGGCAGGGATGCAGAACTTGGCACGGCAGGTGTTACTGAAAGGACTTTACTTCGCACTAGCTCCATGTTTATTGATATCTGAATAAGTTGCCGTGAATTTTATATTTTATTTATTTGAAATTAAAGGCCCAACTAGAATCAGCATTGAGTCAATAACGATCCTTTATCTTCTCTGCAGTTCTTCTCACACTGTATGCTCGTCACCCTGGCAGCTCACATGCGCAACGACTTCACACCAGTTTCACACGCTGCAATGGACAAGTACCTGTCGGCTTTCGCAGCCGTGCTCGCCGAGAAATTCAGATGAGACCCAGTCACGGGTTTTTAGGAAGTATGTGAACCATTTATGATGCCATATGATGTGAGGTATTTATTTATGTATGTGTAGTTGTTATAATGGAATATTTTGTAATAATAAAAATGTGAAACAAACAATTTTCCTGTTGTGCTGTACCATATAAAATCCATATAAAGGACCAACCATGGGCCAAACCTGTGTTTTTGCATGTGTTATCCCATTTATTACAAATTATGTAATGATGACCATTTTAGAAACATAACATACATTATTAGATTGCAATGCTGTGTGTAATTCAACTCAAAGAAATTGGAAATCCCTGCAGGTTGATTTGTATACTATAATATCTTAAATGGAAAACAATGACAACTTGAAACCAAATCTGATGCATTTATAATTGTAATTTTGGTGTCCTTATTACAAAAACAATGAAGTAATACATAACTTTGTATGTTTACTTATAGTGAATGTGTACCTTAGGTGTTTGTTTTTTCAAGATGGGCAGTGTTTTTGAAAATTATTTTTGAGTAATAACACCAGATTTTTGACCATTTTTGTCTTAAGAATTGTAATCATTTTTGAAAATCTAAATAAAGCAGCAGTAATTTGTATACATTTAAAACAATAGGAAAGCTGCAATGCAAGAAGTCATTGTGGAAATGTGTGAGGCACAGTAACAGCATATCTACATCTTGTTAGGGTTGCAGTGGTATACTGGTTTCATGTATACCATAGTATAAAAAATTGACGGTTATCGTATTGTGTACATTTTCATTGAGCTATCCCTACTGCTGAAATAAACGTCTAATACATTAGGAGCTGTCTGTGGTGCTGAATGTACTATGACAGTGAAATCATATCATTTTGAGACAGAAAAAATCCTTTCAGTCAATAAGGAGAGGCCTCAATCACCTTTTGGCAAGTAAAAAACTATAATGTTACTACTTATATTGGCCATTTAAATACTTTTCAGACGGTAAACATGATTTGCTGAGCTAACAATTTGTTAAATATATGCAAAAGCAAGTCACTTTGGGCACAGAAAGAACCTTTCAGTAATAAGGCGGGAGCTGCGATCACTTTTTGGCAAGTGGAAAACTGAGTTATAGGCTATATTTTATCTGACAAATATGGCTGGACTGGTTGACACAAGTAAAATAATGTAGAGTCGTAAGCATAATTGCAAGAAAGATACTTTATTTTATACTGTATAACCCAGCAGTAAACCGTGTTAATTACAGGCTACTACAGGATATCAGACACAGGCCTACCAAACACATATTCCATCGGAAATATAAAAATAGGCTTGTATTCATGCCTGTTATCGCGTAAATGTCGTCCCTTGTTAGTCTATAAACAAACACTTTTTTGGTCTTAATAGTGATTCACACGAAACGTTAAAGTTAAAGTTTCACAAAAGCATAACTTTACTACGGACAAAAAGTTATGTGTAGTTGCACGTTATGGCGGTTCTGGCATCTTAAAGTTTTTTAGATGACAGAATGATGCTTTTGTTTTGAAAAAACACACAGGGAAGTATTAACTATTTCATCTAGAGGGCACTTCTTCACGTTTTCTTGCACATTTGGGCCACCGCAGAAGGCACTCTCTTTTGTTTTATTTACCATATAGGGGCATCCAAGAGGGCACTTTTGAGGCGTTATTTTCGAACATTGAACCCACATGACCTCAGTTGGGTCATGCAGCACGTGAGAATATGTGCTGTTCTGTTTACAGAGAGGCTGAGTTCATGCATGGGTCTGAAATGAACTTTTATGTATCTGGAATCCAGCTGATTTGGTTGCATGCCAATTCCGAATTAACATTCCTCAATGAATGATCTGTTAAGTGTAAACTAATCACGTAAAGTCATCATTTGTTAATGGTGAGCAACAGAAATTCATGAGCAATTCTGCATTAATTCATCAATGTAAGCGGCTAACAGAGTAGCATTAACTTAAATTCAAAACCTCCCTGAATCAGTACCAAATGTAATATGATGCCGCATGCGTAATTACGCACACACGAAAGAAAAGAAAAATAGACTTTTCTTCAGTTTAACTTTATTTCTTTATTGAGGAGACAGGTGAACAGACATCAGATCTCCTTCATGGTATCCAGGTGCGGAAGCTACTGGGCTTAGTGGTACTGCTTTCCCAGAGCGGACACCACCACGCACAGGAACTTCTGGAAGATGGCCTGCGTCACCTGTGTGAAGGATTCTCCCATTTTGGCGGCGATGGTAATGGTCAGGCAGTCAGCCAGCAGCTATACGAAGGGAAAACAGTCAGTAAAGTCAAAGTCCTTACATTGTGTGTGTGTGTGTGTGTGTGTGTGTGTGTGTGTGTGTGTGTGTGTGTGTGTGTGTGTGTGCGTGTGTGTGTGTGCGTGTGTGTGTGTGCGTGTGTGTGTGTGTGTGTGTACCTTGAAGTTGTCGGGGTCCACGTGCAGCTTCTCCGAGTGCAGGATGCTCAGCTCGGCATAAGTGGCCTTGATGTTGTCCATGTTCTTCAGACCCCGGTCCAGACCGTGCAGCACCTTGGTGCCGTGGGCTGCCACTTTTTCGTTTTTCATGATGGCAGCGGCTGTGGTGAGGTCACCGAAGGAGCTGAAGTGCCTCTGGGTCCATGGGTAAACGACCAGACACCTGCAGGGGGAGAGACAGGTAGGGTAAGACCGGAAGGATTATGTTGGATTAACTAGAAAACTTTATTTCAGACACACAGGTTCATATCAGTATGTAAAACACAACAAAAAAGGCAAGAAAAAAAAACCCCCGTTACATACATTGAAGTTCATAAGATCAATGTGACACATACAGACATGCCAAAAATAAGAAGTGTGTGGGGTCAGTTAAAGCCATTATAATTACCTTTTCTTTTCTTTTTTTTTAAATAACTTAAGCGACACATTCATTTGTACATACTATTCCTCAACATAGCATGAAAGGTGGGAACATTACTAGTCACATATTGCCCTTGTCCATCTTTGAGCCAGTCCATCTATCTTGTCCAGTTTGAGAAATATTCTGAACGCATCATTAAATGCCACCTAAAGCTTTTTCATGTTTGCCCTTCTGTAGCTGCACCACAATTGGGCTGTTTAGAGGGCTTAACTTTATAATTCAGAGCAGTTGGGTTTTAGTTTTTTTTGTAGCCTACCTGCGCAGAGCCTTGGGGCCGATGTCATCATAGTCCAGGTTGGAAAAGATGCTGCTGATGACTTTACGCTCCTCGTCAGTCCACTTAACCATGTCAGCTCTTTTTTTTAATTTGTGTCCAGGCTTTACAGAAAAAAAGCTGAATAGTTTTCTGGCTGCTGCTTCAGCTCGACCCGCGTTTATTTAAGCCAGTGCTCCCCCACCCGCTCCCCCAGATGTGATAGGCTGGAGATGAGCGTTTCAGATAAACTGCAGACTCCTCCAGGTGTTTGTAGAAAGTTTAATGTGTCCGGCTGCAGACCCTCACATGCACGTCACCTGAGCCTGTCCTACGCCGATCTCGCACGTCACCCTAATAACCGTCACCACACATACGTACGCTACGGGTGGTCTTGGTCTTGTGGTTCTTGAGCGCTCGCCAATACACAGCGGCTTGGTCCTCGACACAGGACCTTGCTGCATGTCATTCTCTCTCTCCCCTTGTTTGTCCAAGCTGTCACAAAATAAGTTCCATAAATGCCAAAAATAAATATATAATCTTTAAATAAAATGAAGGTGTGAAATGATAGCCACTGTTCTGATTTAGCTAATTTAACCTGGACACGTTGGGCCTTGTTTTCAGCACAATCCCTAACTGCTTATTAACTGATGTCTTTTGACTGGTACCACCCATCATTAATACATGGTAAGTTGATATTTTAGTTCAAATCTATAATGTTAACAAACACTGAAATGATGATGTATAATAGTTTGGTGCAAATAGTTTGTTAATACATTTAGATATAGCCTATACTTGTGCTTATGCACATTCGTTATGGATTAATAAGTGGGTTATAAAGCTTCAAGTATAACATTAATAACATGAATCTGTACGGGGCCCATTTGTTTTGTGATCTATAGTTGGTTATTTCATTATTTGGGCACTGATAATAGCTATCTAAATCATGTTTATAGATGCTTTACAGAGTATTTATTATTAAGCACTAACAAGGTATTATCATCATCCGTTGACACTTCAATAGCCATTCAGGTTTACAAATCATTTGGTAATCATTAAGAAATACTTGATATATTAAATGCTATGATGTGTGCAATAATACGCCGTTAAAGGTAACACTTTATAAAAACCATCATTCAAAAATGGCGTTTTATATATATATAATTATTTTTTATTATTTATTTTTACATAAACCAAACAGACAGAACATGCAAAAAACATAAAAAACTAAATAAATAAAAACACAAAACATAAAAAAACAAATCCATCAAACAGATCGAACAACATAATAGATAACACTTTTGTTGTAGTCCCTAACATAAATGTAAAAATTAATCAAATCAAATGCTCTATGAATATCTACAAAAATGACAGGAAAACAGACTACAATAAGACAAGACAAAACACCAAAACCATAACACCAAACCCCAGATCCCAGATGTCCAAAAATAAACAAAAAAACAGGCAGAAACAACCCAGGGAGGGCAGAGAGTACTGAGGCACAGGGAACAGAGAGCACTGAGGCACAGGGAACAGAGAGCACTGAGGCACAGAAAACAGAGAGCACTGAGGCACAGGGAACAGAGAGCACTGAGGCACAGGGAACAGAGAGCACTGAGGCACAGAAAACAGAGAGCACTGAGGCGCAGGGAACAGAGAGCACTGAGGCACAGGGAACAGAGAGCACTGAGGCGCAGGGAACAGAGAGCACTGAGGCACAGAAAACAGAGAGCACTGAGGCACAGGGAACAGAGAGCACTGAGGCACAGGGAACAGAGAGCACTGAGGCACAGGGAACAGAGAGCACTGAGGCACAGGGAACAGAGAGCACTGAGGCACAGGGAACAGAGAGCACTGAGGCACAGGGGACAGGGAACAGAGAGGGACAGGGAACAGAGAGGGGCCACTCGGGACAGGGAACATGGAGGCCTCGGCAACAGGGGACAGAGTGGCCTCGACAACAGGGGACAGAGAGGCCTGGGCACCAAGGTGCTGCGGCCAGCTAGTCCAGGACTGCGGACAGCAGCGAAGACGGAACCCTTTGGGCGGCCAAACAGGCCATCGAGGACCTTCAGGAGGTCGAGCTGGACAGCGAAGATCCTCAGGCGGCCGAAGGTAGAGACCCTAAGGCGGCCTAGCAGGACGTCGAGGACTCGGAGGCGGCCATCGGCGAAAGTAGAGCCCCTCAGGGTGGGGCCCCTCTAGAGGCCGTCTGCGAAGGCGAAACCCCTCTAGAGGTCGTCCGTGAAGGGGAAATCCCTCTGGAGGGCGACAGCGAAGACGATATCCCTCTGGAGGCCGTCTGTGAAGGCGAAACCCCTCTGAAGGCCGGCTGCGAAGGCGAATCCCCTCAGTTACTCACTCATTATTAGTAACGTTATAATAAAACATAACTATTAAATAATTTAAGTGTTACCTGCAAAAAAAATATATACAAAAATACCTCAGTAATATTCTTGGACAAAATAGGAAACAGGAATAAAAAAAAAAACGAGTTTAATTTCTGATAAATTATTACTTTATTTGTGTTTATTAGACTTCATGTAAAAACAATGTGACCGAATTTGCAAGAGCAGCTGGAGAGTGTTTGATGCCAGAGCGTTATCTAGGAAAGCACGCGCGGGTTATCTGCAGCAGCCTCCACCCACGTTATGAGCGAGTGATCCCCCCCCGATATGAAATAGGTTCATGGCAATAACACGTATAATTAAAATAAATAAATAAAAATGCAATTACTGCTAAATATTACACGGCTTTCACAGCTGCAACACCATAAGACTGTGTTTATTTAATTTCAGAAAATGATCCATCACATCCTGTTTACATGCTGTATAGGGTAGAAAGTCTAAATGAACTTGTGTTACTAAATTTGGAGTCATTTCATCAAATGTGTGCAACCACTCATCTGATGATCCTTAAAACACGCATTATTTCTCCTACTTGTTAAGTCAAATGCTTTAAATAAATTGTGGAAATTAAATTAACCCTTGTGTTGTCCTCGGGTCAAATTTGACCCATTTTCAAAGTTATTTTTATATCATAAATATGGGTTTCTTGCAACTAAATTGCCCCAAAAATAACTTGGATGCATGCATCATTAATTAAATTAGTTAAATTAATTATTATTTCCATTGAATTTGGGGTGTTTTATTCAATTTCATAGCATTTGAAAAATGTTTTTAAATGTTTTTAAAACAGCATCCTGACCAAACTTTGACATAAACCAGTCCTTGATTCACTCAACATCCTCTTGATCTTAACTATTAGTCATCATCATCTCTGGGTTTTTTATTTTTTATTTTTTTTTAAATTAGGTATAATGTCATTTAAATTAGGTTTCTTGACCATGAATAAAAGAAAGCGCTGAAAAAAGTGACAAAATCATCAAAAATAGCAAGAAAAATTTCAGGAAAAGCGCCAAAAAAAAAGAAGTTAATTTTGAATTTTGACCTGGAAGGACAACAAGTTAATGGTCGACAGGAAGAGGCCTTCATGGCCTGATTGGAAAGTAATCTATGAACTACTTTAGATAGAAACATTAAAAATATATTTGTTTAACTATGAAGCCTTTTGTAAGAAAAAAGTCAACAACAAAAAATGATCATGATCATTTGAATGAATGAATCTGAAAACTTTTCACGAACCCCCTAGCAGACTGCCACAACCCCTACGGGTCCCCGGACCCCACTGATCAAAACCTTTAGGCTACTGTTAGTACAGAAATAAATAAGCCTGTCAAAGGAAAATCTTCACACTGTGCAAAAGAAATATCGAACTTTTCTTCTGCGGTGCGAGAGACCATCTATTTCTAACATCAGGGTTATTGATATTAACTTGACGTCACTCATCCTTCCTCGCTGCTCCATTCTCGTGTGACCTGATATGCCTTTGCTCTGCACGTGCTCAGGGTAATCTTTTCTTTATCCTTCGTTAGAAACAAACCACAGCAGGACCCCATTACGCATTCGTTTTACGAAATTGGCCACCAACTGACGCCCAATGCCTCAAGCTGATACCGCTGGCATGCGTCCACCGAAATTTCTATCAGACCGGGAGGGAGGCTCTGATAGGCGGCTTGGCATCAGCTCCCGTGGGTGCGGCTCTCCGGCCACATGAATTTAAGTAGAAGTCCAAATTGACCGAGGATCATCATCCGACTCTGGTAGAGAAAGAGAGTGAGAACCAAGCCGACATGACTTTGAGCGACAAAGACAAGGCTGCCGTCAAGGCCCTGTGGGGCAAAATCTCCAAGTCAGCAGATGTTATTGGCACTGAAGCTCTGGGCAGGTAAGTGTCACGTTTACCCGGGATTTTTCAACTCCATGTTAGAGAAAAGTTTATGACGTGTTTTGACTTTATTTATGCGGCCGATCCGGTCCGTTTTATTTCAAAGCTTAGTTAGGCCTACCTAACCTAAATGTAACGCAAAGTAGGCCTAGGTAACGCGTTAGAAAGTGGCCTAAGTTACAGGTGAGACTACTTTTCAGAACACAGACGAGTGCGTGTCAATTTAGAAATGGTTCCAGTGCTTGTGGAGCTTTACCATCCACGTAAAGAGATGCTCCAGGTGAGGCTCGAACTCACAACCTCGGCATTACTCGGCTGCATACTGTCTTATAAGTACCGCGCGCTGACCGATTGCGCCACTGGAGCCTTTCTTTAACTCACTCAACCACGAAAGTCAAACGTCTTCTCCACCTCCACAGGATGCTTGTCGTCTACCCGCAAACCAAGACCTACTTCAGCCACTGGCCAGACCTGAGCCCCGGCTCTGAGCCCGTCAAGGCCCACGGAAAGAAAGTGATGGGTGGACTAGGTCTGGCTGTGACCAAAATTGACGACCTGAAAACGGGCCTGCTGGAGCTCAGCGAGAAGCACGCCTTCACGCTGAGAGTGGACCCGGCCAACTTCAAGGTGAGACACCGTTTATTAATATAATGTAACAAACATGATGAGATCATATGTGCTGAGATTACTTTTTTTTTTTCTTTTTTTTTTTTACTTTTTCTTCTTTTCTTTAAATATTTAAAAAAAATATTTATGTTCTTTTGCAAATTGGTGGCAAACATGTACAGTTGTCTTTAATTTCAATGTATTTTATATAATAAAATGTATTATTATTATTATTATTATTATATTTCTTCCTTTTTATTTTAGTTGAGCCTATATGCACAAAGAAAGAAAGAAAGAAAGAAAGAAAGAAAAAAATGATTTGTGCGTACTGTTACGCACAAAGTTATTTTCGCATGAATTACGCATGTGTGCTTTACAAAAACTTGCCGTCCCAAAATCTTAATTTCTCTTAAATCTAGTTAAAAGGAGACATCTTTGTTTTCAAAGCCGCTTCGCCAGTTTTGAAGCATGTTCTTTTGTAATACACTGGCATTTCGGATGTTGGAGCTACATGGGAGGACAGTGAAAATAGGCAACTCTTCTCTCTTTTTTTGCAGCGTTAAACATCTATTTGCTTTATAATTGTGTCCGCTGTCATCCGCAGATCCTGTCCCACTGCATTCTTGTGGAGCTCGCCACCATTTTCCCAAAGGAGTTCACCGCTGAGGCCCACCTGTCCTATGATAAATTCTTCACCGCTGTGGCCCTGGCTCTGTCTGAGAGATACCGCTAAGCTGCCCGCAGTGCGAAATGCGGTCTGCCACCAGCGATCATGTAACTCGTGGTGCAAAATCATAAAATAAACAGCATGCCGCCAAAAAATGTCGCCTGAAATGTTTTGATGAAATGATTTATATATTTATTTTTTACGTCACACACACACACACACACACACACACACACACACATACACACAAGTAACAAAATCAACATTTATTTGATCTGCATGGGTAGGGCGAAGAGATGAAGAGATCATCTACATATTTTGTTCTTTATCTTTTTAATACTGAAACATTCGCAGTGATCACACAGTTTGGCATGGAAGAAAACCAAAGAAAAGTACAACGGCATCAAACCGACCGCACGTCACTATGACGCCACATGAGCCAAGAGTGTAGCTGATATGGCGGGACAGACATGTTCACTGCCGTCTCCCTGGCAATGGACGAACAATAGAGGCCGTTATGATTTCATAACGACTCGTAACTTATCATCACCCAGAATGAGCCTGAAAGAGAAGCGATACATTGTGACTCTTATCATGCCATGGCATATTATTTATTATTTGAATTCAGTCAATCATATCTGGCTTCTCTCACCTGAGCAAGGCAGCTGCCACCAGCCCCCCCCCTATGGGTCCCACCCAGTAAACCCAGTGGTAGGTCCAGTAGTTGGTCATCAGAGCTGGCCCGAAAGCTCTGGCAGGGTTCAGACACGTTCCGGATATGTCACCTCTACGCCGGCAAGAAAGTACAAGTTTAATTAGCCTAATAATGAAGTTGAATTATTAAAACGATTTGAAATTGTTGTTGGTTCAAATCTGATACAACTGATGCAGCAAAACATAAAGTTATGTTGTCGTATTATTCATATGAATGTGGTTATTAAAAAGAACATGTTTTACATTAGTAAAAACAGCCAGAGTTGGAATTTCATGGTTACACCATTTGAAGTTTTTAGGAGATAAGGTCAGAAATATTAATAACAGATGAGGTTAAAAAACAAACCCAATATGGATAACAACCATGGACTGTATAAAACAGATAACGACAGTGGAACCTACATTGACTTGCATGTCACAACTGTGTATTTCATGTAGATTCAGTGTAGTATTGGTTAATCGATTCCAAACTGATGATTTAAATAGTGATTTTTTCAAATGGGCTATTAAATTTGAATGTCATTTATATTTTTATAATGAGCTAATTTTGTTTCGAAATCAGACAAACAGGATGGAAACTAGGCCATTTGGTAACCACAACAAACCTGGATTAGTATTTTTAAATGGTATCCAAAAAGTAGAAATAATGGTCTCAAAAAAAAAAGAAATAAAAACATAAGTCTACGTTAAGAAAAAAAATAACAGCAATTCCCGGCGCACGGCTGGATTAGTTGGTAGAGCGCGCGCACGCGCATATAATAGAGGTTTGTTCCTCGACGAAGAGTCCCAGGGTTCGAATCCAGCGTGCGGTTTTCACGGCAGACATGTTGACATGTCGTAGGAAAAGCACAGGTGTGTTCAAAACCATTAATGATGGCTGCATTCCACTTAGGAGAGGCCCTGGTATTGTGTGTGCTGACTCACTGAAATAACTTACTGGGACACTTGGTGGAATTTAGCCATGGTTAAGGTTATCAATTTCAGCTGTGCTTTTCCTACTATGACAAGTCAAAATGTCTGCTGTGAAAAAGGTCCATTCCCTGCATGTCTTCCCCCTTGAATATCTAAGCGGTCCCAGTGATTAAAAGCAGAAAAGCCCCAAAAAGTTATCTTAAAAAAAAAAAAAAAAGACTGCTGTCCCAAAAACATACGCTGACTCCCATGTCAAAGAAACTTCAAATGTTTAAAATCAATTATCGTCACTTTTATCATTACAAGTGTTTTTTCGTTATACCTTTTCGTTTTGGGGAACTTTATTTTGAAACTTGTTTACTTTGAAATGCCAGTTATTATCACACTGCTTAAGCTGGATCATGCAGCTCACGAACGAGCTGGTCACTTCCAATTCGGTGTAAATGTTTAACAGTGTTGGCCATCGGCCTGTTGGTTTATCTCACCCTGCCAGGACGTTGATGATAACGGTAGAGCCCACCAGGAAGGGAGCCAGCGGGGTTTTGGTCTTGCTGTTGACCGCCACCAGCAGCACCACCATGGTGATCAGGCATGTCATGGCCACCTCCCCAAAGATGGCTCCTGACAGCTGGCTCTCTGACTTGAGGATATCAAACGCTGCTCCCGTTGCGTTTAAGTAGCGGTCTGCAGGGGTCATCATCTATGTAAAGAGGTTCTCAATCTTTTTTTTCAGCCAAAGACCCCTATACCTAACTGGATAGCTAAGAACATACTGGGGACCCCCATTCCAAGGACATACAGTACATGTACTGTATGTCCTTTGGAATAAATTGACGTAGCTATTGTTTTACACCTATATAGTCTTATTTATGTTATGTAAAAGAACAACACAAGGGAAATGCTTATTAGACATGTAGGCTATTAAACATATTTGCATATTTGAAACATTAACAATATTATTTGTTTCATTATGAAGCCTTTTGTAAAAAAGAAAACAAAATATAATGTTAATGTTAATGAATTAATCTGAAAACCTTTCACAGACCCCCTAGCAAGTGGTGGAAGAAGTATTCAGATCCTTTACTTCAGTGAAAGCACTAATACCACACTATATTATCTGTTACAGTAAAAGTCCTGCATTGACATTTTTACTTAAGATAGAGTATGTAAGTATCATCGGAAAAATGTACTTAAAGTATTAAAAGTAAATTGTACTCAATGCTGGAAACGATCAAAACAGTGTGTTTAATGGTCTAATCATTTCAGCTGTACTTGTAGGCTGTTATATTGTTGGGTAGTTTCATTCATAATAAAACAACATATTTTATAAACTACATGTGTTTTGTGTGCCAAGATCTTAATTTGTAAAGTAACCAGTAACTAAAGCTGTCCGATTAATGCAGTGGAGTAAAAAGGACAATATTTGCCTCTGAAATGTAACCGAATAGAAGTAAAAAGTAGCATGAAAAGAAAAGACATAGAAGAAGTAAAGTACATTAAATTTGTACTTAAGTACAGTACTTGAGTAAATGTACTTAGTTAAATGTACTTAGTTACATTCCACCACTGTTTGCAGAGTCTGAGAGCAAAGATAGCCTTAAGATGTTAGATTAGAAAGTAATCTATGAACTACTTTAGATAGAAATATTAAAAATAGTATTTGTTTAACTATGAAGCCTTTTGTAAAAAAAAGTCAACAACAAAAAATGATCATGATCATTTGAATGAATGAATCTGAAAACTTTTCATGAACCCCCTAGCAGACTGCCACAACCCCTACGGGTCCCCAGACCCCACTTTGAGAATCACTGATCTATGACATGTATTATTAAGGATTTGATTATTGGATTTTACATGTTTAAGTGTGTGCAAAAAAGGACCTACGCATGCATCCTTTCAGAATATTGTGCACTTGAAGTAGTTCACTTTCAACGCACCTTGGCCATTCCAGCTCCCAGCACTCCTCCAATCAGCTGGCTGACCAGGTAGGGTCCCACCATCATCAGCTCAATGCCTCCACACAGGAAGATGGCGATAGTGAAGGCAGGGTTGAAATGGGAGCCACTAGAGAAAAAGAAGCAGCAGTGAGGAGCTGGGACGTGTTCAATCTACTGTTTCCGGGTTGAACGACCCGTTTCCTCAGATCGTTGTGCAACTGTGTGCAACAGGCTTTGAGGTATGTTTCCTCTAGCTTGGTGGGTGTGTCACAGGTGATACTCAATCAGCAGAGGCGTGTACGTAAACTCATGGTAATAAAAAGGCAGTGTGCTGGCACTCCGTGTTGCTACGTTTTGTCAGGGCTGAACGTGGCCCTGAGATCAGATGAGAAACGTTTTTTGCGTTCCAATACATACTACCATACTATTTAGTGTGCCAGAAAAAGATTGGTTACACTTTACTTGAAGGTATCTACAGAAGAGTGACATGACTGTCATGAACGTGTCATGAACATTATAAACAAGTCATAAACGTTTAGAACATAACGCTTCTTTTAGTGTCATTTGGTTTTTGTCAAGACAAGTTAGGGTTAGGGTTCATGTGTTCATGACAATGTCATGTCACTCTTATGTAGATACCTTCAAGTAAAGTGTTACCAAAGATTTAGTGTGTCAATACATAGGGTGCATCCCACTTCCCTTATTCGATAGATTCTCGCTCCTCAGTCCTCGGTTGAACCGGAGGTTGTTCTGTCCCTCCTTCGTGAAGGCAACTAAAATCCCTTATTCCTGCCCCGAGCAGCGAGACGCGAGCTTTGAGGAGGGATCTCCGAGGAGCTACGTGAGTTAGGATACACGAGAGCAGCCTTCCCGTAAACTGTGCAGCTGCAAGCCGTGCCTGGGTGGCCTAGTGGTGTAGAGTGCACCCATATATAGAGAGGTTCAGTCTTGACACAGAGAAAAAAACACGGAACGGAAGCCTCATCCCTTTAAAGCACATTTCCTTGTTCCCTCTCTCCTCCCTTGATTTCCTCTGTCCCTCTTCCATGCTTCCTCGGTGGGATGGACTAAGACGCGAGGAAGGGTAGCAGTTTGTCGTTCAACACGTGGATGGTGATGGCGCAGTGTATATGACGCATACCTTTGGTGTGGGAGACCTGGGTTTGATTCCCACTGCGAAACATCAATCAATGTGTACCTGAGCAAGACGCTTAACCCCTAGTTGCTCCAGAGGCGTGCAACCTCTGATATGTATAGCAATTGTAAGTCGCTTTGGGTAAAAGCGTCAGCTAAATGACATGTAATGTAACATGGAAACTACAGCAAAACAATGCTCACCATTTTCAGATTATATAATACTACCATACCATACTATTTAGTATGCCAGAAAAAGATTAAGTATGTCCCAATATATAGTGTGTCAAATGTAGTATGCCAAAAGTACCAGGTTGGATTTTTTAGTATGTACGGCAGCATGCTTTTCTGGCTATTCTGACCCACAATGCTTTGATCAGCATATATGAGCAAGAGTGTGAAAGTGGTTGTGGCTAGAATGGATACAGCTACAGACATAAATTAAGCAATATCTCGCAAAATCTATCTAATCTAATAATATAATTTTAATTATTTCACCCAGGAAACAAATGTTCGTTCCTCGGGAGGGTTTTAATCCAAACCACGACCGAACTAGTCGTTTGGTGCCTAATCTTAACTGTTGTCGCTGTAGCTGTTTACCTTCTGCCACAACAGGTCAAAGTTCAAGGTGCAATGTTACGAAGTGTCCCAATTGTATTCATACAGCATACAACAGTACATACCAAAAGTAAAAAGAAAAAGTATGCAATTTGGAACTCAACTTTTTTTCCTTTGACCTATTCCACTCAAATATATATGATTCTGCCAAATGCCTGCATCTGACTTTCTATTCTTTACACCTTTACCTGATGTTATCCATGACCGCCACCAACACCGCCACAGCCAGTCCATGCACCAGGGCTGGCTGCAGCCGTCCAGCCGCCGGCACATTCTCGATGACAGACACACAGCCGACAAAAACAAAGAACATGGTCCCCACTATCTCGGCCAGGCAGGGCTGGAACAGAGTCTCATATTTGTTGGGAGGTTTGGGCGCGGGTGGTTTCTGTCCCTTCTTCATCAGAGTAGAGTCTGTGTCTTCCATTTCCATTTTCTCCTCTCCCATTGCGGCTTTCTTTTTATTTCTACCTAAAGGAAATTCTGCACCTCCGGCACCTACACCTGACCAAGACTGCACACTAAGTCAAGGGAACTGATAGCTGCTGTAGTTATTTATATTTATCTGCAGCAGCTGGCACACTGAAATGGAATTGCAAAACAACAAAGATATATTGTTAAGATATTATATTGTTGTTGTACTCATATCTATACAATCCACACTCCAAACCCTTTGACACTTTGAGGTTAACCTCAGCCTGTGGGGTGAGATAAGTACTTGTTATTAATCATCATTACTTCTTTACTTGGATGCAGGCATGCATGGAACAACAGTGGCCATATAGATAAGATAGACCTGGACCATAGACTTTACACTGCTCCATATGGGTTTGTGCCAGTCAGACTTGAATCCACTGGGCCGTTGTGCTAAGGACTGAGCCCCAGGTGAGCTACAGTGCGCCCTGGTCCAAGACAATTTTGAATGGTATAGAAATACAAGATGCCAGAGTGTTTTTTCCCCTATTTATAGTATTAGTAATAGTAATAGTATTTCTATTTGATACTACTTTACTCTTCGTGTCAAGTTGTGTTAGTCTTTAATTGAGTCCTTGTAGTCTTGTTTTATTTTCTATAAAGAAAAGTGAAAACATCTGCCCGTGCCATAAATATATCTGTAATATTTAGATATTTTTTCAATGCAAATCCCCTTCCCTTTGACTACTTTCCAAAATAAGGTTTTTCATAATTCTAATGCAGCTACCTACTTTGAAAATAAGTAGTCAAACTTAGCTCCACCTCAACCAAGTACAACAGTAAAAGGCTACTTACACATTAATACATCAGTAACCCTATAATAATGCAATATGTATCATACAACACCATCAAACAAGTCATTTTCCTGCATAAGAAGCACTTTTATTTTTTAAGTACATTTGGCTGATAATAACACTTCTTTGCTTTTACTTAAGTACACTTTTGAATGCAGGTATGTAGTATATTTACATTGTGGTCTACTTAAGTAAAGTATCTGAATACTTCCTCCACCAGTGACACCAGATAAGAAAATATCCCGTGTAAGAATGCATCCCTCTGGAGGCCGGTAGTGGCCTAACACCTTTTGTATGTTGGTCCATCTGTTTTTAATTATGTGCCTTTTTATTCATATTCATAAATATTTTTTGCTGACATTGTTGTAGTGAAGTGTCCTGGCCATGTTCCATCTTTTAAGTAATAATTCTATCAAGGTCAGGATACTAAAGTATAATCCATTTTTCATCAAAGCATGGTTTTCCATTGATTAATAAAAGACTTTTAATAGATAACAGAAAGCGTGATCATTTATATGAAACTTTTTCCAGCAGTCATCGAGCATGTAAAGTCCAAGTTAGAAGTAACTATCAGATCCCTACCATCAAACACTTTTTTGAAACTTGTAACACACACTTGTCATTGAATAGGTTTCAATAAGTATAACTGGTTCAAGGATGAATATATTTGCACCCATTTAGCTGACCAATTGAAATATCACAGTCTAATTGTTAAGTAATGTAAATCCAAAAGGAAACGCTGTCATCATGTCAGCCGGGACGTCCTGTCTCTTCCTCCTTTATAAATAACACATTCACTTCAACACAACTCGAGTCTTCTGGTCACCAAACAACAACCTGCAAAAGAGTGATACGTACATCAATTATTGGTAATTAGTAAAACGCAAGTCCCTCCAGAAAAACGTGATTATGCGATCGCATAATTCAATGCATAATCAGCCAAAGTCCGCATATTTATGCGGGGGCCGCATTTTTTTCAAATACGCCACACTTTCGCCGCATAAATTGTCGATTTCCACGCAAAATATGCGGGGCTTGCATGATTTCATAATCCCCGCATTTTCGTTGCAAAAAAGTCACATATATCTTAGCAGAAAGTTGAAAAATGTTGCGTTTACTTCACACAAGAGCAGCCATTTTCCCCTGTTGCCATGGGAACGTTATGAAGTGACGTAGTTATGCGACGTGAACGTCATCGAAAAGCTGCAAACCCCGCGATGAAGCCATGATGAAACCGCAGTTTTTGCAAGTTCCCGCATTTTTTAAGAAAACGTGCCGCATAATCAAGGATTTTTGCCCACAACAATCACAAAAAAACAGTTGCGCACTACAGCTAATATCTTGACTGAAATAAAAGGCAAGTAGTTGGGAGGTCAGACTGTAATAAAGCTAAAGCTCATTGGGTGGAGCTACAGGAGCACAGTTTCTTAGTTCTGTGTGAGGTTAGCCTGAAGTCCAGTAGAAAAGGAGGAGAGAGGTTGCTAATTTACCAAAATAAATCAATTAAGCAATGGAGTGGAAAGGTTTTAATCCAGCCCCTCATCTATTCCCCTGTCTATCCCCTGCACTGCTGACCTTTCAGCATCACATGTGGCATATACATTAAAAAAGAATCCACCATTGCCATCTCTGTATTCTTCATTTATATGCTTCCTTTGGCTCCAGCATTATCAGGATGGGAACCATACCCCCACAAAATATCAACCACTTGTAAAAACATTGCTCTATAGCACCACTAGTGTTCAAAAACTCTACAGGGTACCTTTAGGTTTCAGCAAAGGTTAACCAACTTAAGGTTGTATCACATTCACAAAAATATAGAAAGCCTTTAGTAACAATGAAAAACTACCACTGTGTTCTTAACTATACATACCTGATGAACATGACAGTAAGCAGTGCACCAGAAGTGGGTCCCACCCAGTAGACCCAGTGATGGTTCCAGTGGTTGGCAGCCACTGCAGGACCAAAGGCTCGGGCAGGGTTCATACAGGCCCCAGACACAGTCCCTCTGAAACAACAGCGGGCACATACCAACACTGTCACATAGCTGGGGACCACAGTGATGCAGCTCAACGGTATGTATGGAAGTAGCAGTTCGATTTTCAGCAACAGAGACACCCAAAACAGAAGTAATGCAATAGTGATTTGATTGTTTAAATGCACTTTAAAATCTCAAATTCTTCCCATGATTTGTTATTTTACAAATTAGAATGTTCATTCAGTCAAAATGTTCCCTAGATAGTTTATATGGATAAATGAGATAATGAGACCTTGGCCTATGACGGTAATACAGTAACCTTGGCATCCATTTGATAACTGATCATAATAATAAATACATGTGTGGAGGAGGGTTGTGGCCAGAGCTGTAGCTAATATTTCCCTCTGTGTCTTTTTAACGGTAATCTGGGGGGTTAGCCGTCTGCCTGTTTACCACCTGTATTCTTTTTATGCTGATTCCAGTATTTACAGACTTAGTATATTTAAATTTGGGTACTTATAGGCCACCATAAATGTAGGGTAATAAAACATGAACACTCTATTTTTATGGGTCCATAAGTCTGAAGGAGAGAATTATACATCATATACTAACCCTTGTGTTGACTTCGGGTCACATTGACCCGTTTTGAATTTTTGTTTTATATCAGAAAAAATGGGACGTAGAAATGAGCGCTGAAAATGTGTAGAAGAAAAATTTTACAATTTAAAACGTTGGAAAAAGCAAAAACAAAAACAAAAAAGGCGTCAAAAGCGCCATTGTCCGGCCGGCATCAGCTGGTGGAACGCGGTATAGCGTGGGCTAAAATCTAGGGAACCGCCACAGGAAACATAGGAGGGTGCTTTTCGACCCGTTGGATGTGGGTGAGCCCTTGTGGACCATTGTGTGTTTGAATGTGCATTTTAAAAACACCCCCCTTTGAAGGCAGGTCTCAACATCACGCCGGCTTGTCGTTAGATAACCATAACAATTGTGCATTTTATGAGAAAAGAATGACATTTTTAACATAGTTAGTGCATAGCCTAAGGTTTATTTTCAGATGTGGAGGGAAGTCAGAGTTTACCTCTGAGAACCATTAAAAGGTAAAATCCAAGATGGCCGGCAGTCCCCCAGGTCTAATGTTCAAAAGAGTTCAATTTTGGAACCACACTTTCTCGCAGCGACAGCGGATCAAATCATGGCACGCTTTTGATGCTTCAGGGAGAGTGGTTTAAAGTGGCTGTCACCCAGTTGTTTCCTTTATCCAGCCCCAGTCAGATGGCTCTGGCATCTATGGACCACCGCCTGGTTCCAATCACTGGTCAGTGAAGGATAAAGGTTACTGCTAGAGCCATTCGTGGTGCTAATGTACGACCGACGAAGTGAATGATCAAGTGTGCCAAAGCTGCACTTAAATGCAATGCACTGTACTTCTGTTCATTACCATTATCATCATTACTGTTAATATAGTATTAGTCAGTATTATAGACTAGCACCGTTGGTCTATTCCCTTAATTGTTTTTTTCTTTAATCTCTATATTGTTAAACTAAAAGTGAAGTTTCACTATATTGCATAGGTCCAATTTGCAAGCAAAACTAAACGTACTAGTAAAAGAATGTGAAGTGAAGTTTTTAATGTAATTTGACCTTGATATAAATGCACTTCCTTAAATTCTGGTGATCTCAAAAGTATCACCAAATGAATGGGCACCCCCAATTTGGTTGAAAAATATACCGTAAGTGTTTTACTACAATGTTTGGGTCCAAAATTAAACACTTTTGAACATTAGACGTCGGGGACTGGCGCCCTCTTGTCAAATCTGACTTCCCTCCACATCAAAAAAAAAAAAAACACCTTATGGTATGCACTAACTATGTTAGAAATGTCTAACATAGTTGATGAAATATGCTTTTCTCATAAAATGCACAATGTTTATAATATGAGAGCTTGTCCACTGTACTATAAGGAAAATTATGAAAGTTATTGATGTCCAGAGGAATAAGAATGGCTTCATTTAATTAAACTTGCAGACAATCTAATTGAACTGCTAAATAAACAAATTAAATATGGAAGATCCATTTTTGCTGTCATGACCTCAGTATTTCAAAAGTTCTGGCTTCTGCTCTAGCTGTGATCTGAAAAACTGATAGACATGGACGAAAGGAATAAATAGTGATGACTTTTCTTCAGAGATTTTTACCCAGCAAATATGTTGGCTGTCACAGTGAGGCCGATGCAGAAAGGAGCCGACGGTGAGCGGGTTTGGCCGTTGACGGCCCCCATGCACACCACAGTGGTAAGGAAGAGGGTCATCATCACCTCTGCCACGGTGGTTTTACCCAGGTCATCGTTGACAACGTTAAAGGCCCCTCCAAGGGAAGCATTATACACATCAGTGGGGTAGATTACCTAAAAGTACAACAATTAAATATATATCATCCAGTGCAAGATAAAATTGACTGACGGCAATAATCATGAGATACTAAGTCAAAATTTTAATTAATTATCTAACATTTTAACTTTATTTTAAATTAAATTATTTCAAATGTTGTACTCACGATGTCAAAATTTGTATTTCTGATCTAATATTTGACCTATTATTTCAAATAAAAAAAAGCGATAAGTCAACATTGCAACTTACTAAGTCAAAATTACGTAATGGTAAGTCAAAATAATATTTAAACCTATTATCTCATATTTTTGACTAAATGAGTGCAAGTTAACATTTTGGCTTACAATGAGTTTTATTATAACTTTTATATTTTGTTTTCCTTTTCTTGGCAGAGTTGGGCTTCCATAGATTTTACCTTGGTCAAACCAGCACCGATCATGCCTCCACACATCTGAGCCAGGACGTACGGCAGCAGCAGGGAAAGCCCCATCCCTCCACACAGGTAGACGCTCAGAGACACCGCAGGGTTAAAGTGGCCCCCACTGCAATAAACATAATGAACTTTACTCTGTTTCTTAATGATGTTATAAACTGATAACGGTGACACCTTTCCATAGAACATGGGGTGAAATTAATTTGCAAATGATTCTTTTGTATCTGTACTAACTTTGTTGTATCAAATAGAAGTCGGTGACTGACAAAATAAAAAAAAAACTATTTGAAGCTTAGTATTGCCTACTTTGATATGGTTGAATGCTATCTAAATCTCAGTAAACACACTAACATGTTGAGGAAAAATCACTTTCAAATAAGAATTATACTTTAAATAAGTCAATGTATGTTATCTTTGGCTCCACATGTGCTTTTGGGAGGAAATTAAAACCGTTCTGATATTGTAAAAACAAGACATGATCAGTCAGCTCAAACACATACAATATCAAGCATTTGACATTGTTTACCTGATTTGCCCGAGGACCATGATCAGCACTCCCAGAGCCAGTCCATGTGCCACAGCGGGCTGGATGACGCCGTCTCCCACATTCCCAATAACAGACGCACACCCCACAAACACAAACAGGCTGGTCCCGAACAGCTCAGCCAGGCAGGGCTGCACATACTGCTCAAAGATGCATCTCTTCTTGTTGGTGTCGCCTCTCTCTGCTGACAGCTCTCCCATCTCAGCTATTGTGAAGACCTCTGTCTTGGTTTTTGTCCCTGCCATAATGAAGAAAAAAAATTCTACCCTGTGCGTCTCGTTTCTCTGGTGGACCACAGCACGCACTGGGTAATCTGATGAGTGTACACTTATCTATACGAGTTGTTAGGATGATCCATAAAGGACATACGCACATCCTCCTTTTTTTCTCTGATCCCCCACCTTCTTGCAATTGTTTTATACTCCAAGGCAATACAATTATAATACTGTTAGTTAGTTTTAGCAGAACAACAACACATAGTTTTCGATCTTTTAAAACATTGCAATACATCTGAAGAGTGTAAACTTGTTTTTTCATGTTAAACCTGCAATAACTGATTTTTTTAGCCACTTTTGGGGAGCGGAAACAAGCTATAAACACTTGATACGTTATCACTTTTAAGTTGATATGGTGAACATAGCAGTGGTGAAAGAGGTATTCAAATCTTTTACTTAAAGCTGCAAAAGGTAGAATTGAAAAACAAAACAAAAAAACCCACCAGAATTGGATCCATTAGTACAGTATATAGTATAGTATGGATTAAAGCTGCTTTGAATTCTGAGAATAACTGAATATAAAGATAGATTTCTATATAAATGTAGTGGCTTACAACACAATCCAGTTTATAGCACACAATTTACCTTAACACACAAAAGCATTCATTCAGTGTACATAGTGATATCAGCGTGTCCCTCACACTGCAGATAACCCAGCTGATAGTTAGATTAAAAGTCCATGAGAAAGGTCATGACTAGACAGTACAACACAATCTTACACAAAAGTACATTTTTATTCAAGTACACTTAAACCGCTATGATCAAATATATTCTATCACAAACTAATGTGTCATGTCCTCTTGCAATGTAATGCATTTCTTGCAGTTTGACACTAGTTCTATCGCATGCATGTATGTGTGTTTTAAAGAAAATGAGTCTGGAAGTGCAATTTATTAATAAATAAAAACAAAATGGCAAATAAAACCCAGAAAAGGACAGATATATGACATCTGAAAACGTCATACATTCATTGATATTCAACACAAGTGAGCAGATTTTGAAATGATACTTTTGTTTAAGTGACTGCGTAGTCAGAGACAAAATATGTCTGTAAGCAAATTAATAAAACACACTTTCCATTTTACAGTTGGTAACTCAGTGCCAGTTAAAGACACACCTCTTCACAGTTCTTAAGCTAATCATCTCTTATCTTCCAGATGTATGGGGTTACAAAGGTCGCTTATCAAATCACATTCTGCTGATGCTGCCAGTTTTCATAGCGGAACTGCTCCTCAAAAAGGGCTTGATGGAGAATACGGGCTTCCGTTTTCCCCAGTGTCTCCTTTCGCACCTCTTCTCCGGTTGTTGATTTTGGTGTACAGACAGGTAACGCATGTCCAACAGTGGGGCAGTTTCACACTCAAAATGCCAACTGTGACAGACCTGAGGAAACAGAACATGACCCGTTCTTGTAAATGACCACACATCAGACATTCCAACTGGGAGGATGGGTGGAAATATGAAACATTTAAGTAGGGCTGAACGATTTTTGAAAATAATCTAATTGCGATTTCTTTAAAAAAAAAGATTGCGATTCAATATGCGATTATTTTTTAAGCTCTTCGTCTTCTGTATTATTCAACAAAGACAAGCAATACATCATTGTATAGTATGAACAATACAAGATTAGACAGATTAAACAAACTGTTCTTTCCTGGAGGCCAGGGGTCTCATTTATAAACGTGGCACGCAAAGGTTGTGATTTATAAAAAAAAAAAAACTTGACGGGAGAATGTGCGGTCCTCCACGCAAACTCTGAACCATGCGTACGCACATTTTGGAGACAAAATAGGAATTGGCGACGCAGATGGTGAGGTGGTGAACTGAAGTCAGACTGCAGAAAGTAAATGGGAATAACTATAAAAGTAAAAAAAAATAAAAAATATTGATGCCTCGCACATTTTTTTACTACATATCATCCACGTTACCATGAAGATTAAAGTGTGTTTGCTTATTAGACTCTCTTTCGTCTTCAGATTGTATCTCGGGGGTGGGGGGGTTACCACTAGTCGATGCTGTGTTGGCAAGGTGTTAACAATCACAAATTGTTGTAAACATAAATACTGTGGTGAACCTGTGCGTAATGCTGCACGATGGCACTGCTGGCCCTGCAGGAGGACTAACCTCCAATGGAAGAATCAGGAGAGAAAAAGAGACTTCAGGGACCATGACGATGACTGGCTAATATGCCGATTTAGATTCCCTAAAGCTGAGCTCTTGGATCTATGTACTGAATTGGGTCCAGTAGAGAGGGCAACGCACCGGAACCGTGCCATCCCGGTCCAAATACAGGTCCTCGCCACTCTGGGGGAAACCGGCTGTTTCCAGAGGGAAATGGCAGACAGCTAAGTGTTGTTTTTTATAAATATTATATATAGTCTTCAACTTTATTACTAAGGCTTGTTTGGATATAATATATAGTTCTGTTAAATCTTATCATATAGGTCTGGTATATCGAAGCTGTCCCCGAGTGCTGTAATGCCTGCCGTTTTTGGACGTATTATTAATATATGTAGTCTATAGATCCGGGTTCCATACACTGTGCAAGAACAGGCCGAAATTATAATTCAATTTGCAGCAATTCCTGAACGTCTGAGAAGTTTTTTGCTTTTTCTCCGCCAGTCATCATGATTCGGTCTAACAACTGTCAGTGTCATTCATACACTGATCAGCATTCACGAAGTGCTTTGCATTGACTATTTATGGTTAAAAATGGGCGTGTACAGGGCGGGATAAGAGGCTGATCCACGTACGCACACTTGTAGGTAATCTGTGATTTATAAAGGGAACATTTCTTACAGGTGTGCGTACACACGGTTTTATAAATCAGACTTTTTTTCATTTTGGGCTTTTGGGCGTACGTACACTTATAGTAAGGATCCTACGCACAGTTTTATAAATGAGACCCCAGGCCTGTATGTGATGATGAAATTAGGTGATGCATGAATTTATATGAATGACATCTTTTATTTAACTACTTCAGTCACAGTAGTATACTGAGCACTGACCAAGCCTGGTGTAAACATTCATATGAAAGTCAGAAACAAATCACACAAACTAAAGGGAAGATTGCAGAAATATGAAAACAAATATGTGGCTTTACCACACTTAGTGGTATTTACATTTAATTATCATTTACTGTAATAAACATATGGAAACATGAGGATTGCACTTTTTAAACACTGTCTTTGAACTTTACTAGACAGTTAAATAAGTAAAAATATAGTATATACAGTATATACAACAGTGTATTTTTTTTACAGCGCACACAGAGGAGCTGCCTCCAGCCCCTCCATCCCCTCAGGAAGTTGCGTGCCGCGTGCATGACAGCGTCAACATTGCACTCACACTCAGAGAGGCTATCGTTACGTTAGCAGTAGCATGCTGCTGCTGGTCTTGCCGTGGGATTTACTGTACTAATAAAACCGTTGAAACAACGCAGCCACGCTGCTGTGAAAGTTCCCTGAATGTCATTTATCAGAGTCTGGTTGTTACCCCTCTCTGCGGCAGTCTCCTCCACTCCATAGCTTTATAACGGAGCTAAACGGAGCTAACCGCTAATCAGCGCTAATCGTTGCTAACCGAGCCTTCAGTTCTGCGTGCCTGTATCCATTAACTGCATGTATGGACTCGAGTCCGAATAAAACCCTTCATTTTATTAAAATGGCTATAAAAGTTTTAAACTACAACTCAGAGTTGTTTGAATGACAGAAATCTGCTCAAGGTACAGCGTAGCGTTAGCGTGCTAAGTTGATGCTTTCTCTGCGGGTGCAGACTGATTTGCTCTTGCGAGTCCCGTGACCAAATCGCAGCCTTTGCGATTACGAAATTGCGTCTTAACAAATCGCGATATCATCACAAACGCAATTAATCGTTCAGCCCTACATTTAAGACATATAAGCAGGGCTGGGTATCGTTGCTGATTTCCTGAATTGATTTGATTGCAATTCACAAGGCCCCATATTTGATACAATATCAATTTGATTAGGAATATTTTAGTTACAATACAAATTTTGCTTGGATATAAAAGAGATTCGTATAAAACTAATGCTGCAAATTATACAAGGAACCCTCTAAACCTGGTGCATTATTAAAAAATATTAATAATAAGAATCGACACCCCAAAAAAGTTACATAGAGACAGAAAAAAATTGTACAAGGGCTTTCTTTCGGGCAAGGTGCGATGCAGAGACTGTGAAAATGGCCATACCAGTTTTTCCCTCGCCAAAATGTAGCCTAACTTTCGTGCGTTATTTAGCATAACATGGATTCCTTAGATCATCTAGTTTCATGATACCAATATCTTTACTCTAGATTTTTTTACGGAGCCTCTTGAAAGATAGATCTCTATCTCTCTCTATCGCATCATTCAAATGAAGATCGATTTGAATCAGAAAATGGATTTCTCAAACCCAGCCCTACATATAAGTAACGCAAAGCAAATAAACCAACATACTGTATGGCGCAGAAGACCCTGAAACTGACTCATAGTTTCTTCTTTCCTACTAAAGCTAACATACCCAATTCATTTAAATGGAAGTGTAACATAATTGTGCATTACCCAGATTGAGTTTGTCCTTGGTGGCCCAGCAGATGCTGTAGTGTTGAAGCAGTTGTTGCAACAGCTCCTTCTCATCCAGGAACTCCAGACGCTCAATTCTGCAAGAAATAAAAGAAATATTTCATCATCTGTTCAGGATTGTGATCTTTCATGTCAGGCTATATACTGATGACATAATCATTCAGCAGGGTTTGCAACTGTTGCACCAACACTCAAGCTTCTAAATTTAAGTTTTAGTGTTTCAATTTCTACTGGTTGTTGATCAAAGTCAATGCAAGTCATCAATCAGTAACACTAACTTTAAGGACTCATATTTTTAAAAAGTGAGTGTGCTATATAAATACTGTTAACGTATCAAAACACTTAATCCACAGAGAAATGCACACAGCCCGTATTCCAAATTGTTGCCTTTAAACGTGCAGTCAGGACTTCCGTACAATTGTGATGTCACAACTTTACTATATGTAGGTGGAAAGTGCTGCTACAGGGCCGTTACAGTCATTCCCCAGCTGCAATGACTGAAGAGACTCAAGAGAGCGCAAATGCGGAAGACCTGGAAATGCTAACCAATCAGGGCAGACTGGGCTTTTTCGGGATGGGGGCTTCAAGAGACAGGCGCAAAAAAAAAGGTGTTTCAGACAGAGGGTGAATACAAGTATACTCAGATAGACATTATAAGAAACGATGTGGTTTTTTTTTAACATTAAAGCATGTAAACATGTTCTAGTAGAAACTCAAAAGTGTGAACACACAGTATACAACTCCATTATTAAAACATTCCTAAATCAGAGTAAAGGGGTATTCTAGCAATTTAGTTTATATTACAGTACATGACTCACAAATTTGGTTAACTAGTGAGAGACAGATTAAAAAAAGAATAGCCACAATTGATGCAACAGAGGCTGAGATATTCAGATTTTTAGTTCCTATGGTTCAAGCTCCAAAAATCCAGATGCTACACTTCCCATAATGCAACTCTGTAACATCTTTAGTTGGACCCTCCGCCTGGTATAGGCCCACTTCCTTTAAACTCCACACCCACAGTTCATGATGCAGCTTTTATGTTAAAAACGTTTCTCCAAGCCAAAGCTGAGATACATCTGATGACTCTTAACAATCACATATGATGATACGATTTGACAGCTGTGGTGAGAAGAATAAATCACAATGCATAAGACGATAATGTGTAGATGTGCAAAGTGTATATCCGATAAATACTGCCGCTTCTGTAAAACTGGATTAAATGGAGTACTCAGCAGTATTTTGGCCTGCATTACCTTCCCACATCATGCTGGGGGAGCATACTGTAGACCGTCATCATGTCCAGAGCATCAGCATGCTCCCAGCCTGTCTTAAGAAACCGCTCCTTCTGCAAACACACATTAAAACACTTTACTGATCTCTAACATCAGACCCTCAAATCATTCTCTTGGATATGACAGTTACTGGCCTCACAGAGCCGCTCAACTCATCAAAAACTTCTAAAAACAGTCCCTCCAGGATTTCACGGTCTTTTTTTTGAGATTGTTGCGGCCCAAAATGCCTGATTGTGATTTTGCACTGCCCCCCTGGTGGCTAAAATGGGTAATTGCATCATTTAAAAAATGAGTGGAATAATTAACTATATCTGGCATGACCAGATATTTTATAAATATCTTAAATAACACAAAACAACTAAATGGTGGTAGGTAATGCATCTGATTTCATATACTGCTTTAGTAAAAAAAAAAAATATTACCTGGCTGACGATGGGACCAGCAGGACGCAAACAACGAAAGTTACTGTTACACTATGTTTGGACATCTTGCCGTGCCAACGTTGCAATAAAGGTTTCCTAAATGCCATGTATATAAATGTGATGTCAGCTTACTAATTGATTGCGGGTTTTGTGTAGATTTGGACTTTTATACATTTATTCCACTTTGTTTAAACGGCGAAGTGGAGAGGCCTCGTTCACCTGTTTGGAGCTGGCTGGAGAATGTGACGCTCGTATAGGCCTTGCTGGATACACCGTATCATTTACCTTTTTGTGGATCTACTGTTCGCTGTCGATTACTTTTTGTCGTAAAACCACCATAAAACGTGTCTTAACGTTTTATGGTGCGATTGCACTTGGTTTCTGCGTTTGGAGAGGCATCTCAACAGACTGGAGGTCCAACACTGATTGTTCACCGTTACATTTTAGTTGAATTTAAGTGTCGGGGCATTACGCCACCGTCTGTCTATTGCGTTCTAAGACAGCCGTGCCGCGATTGGATTTCATAAGGGCGAATTGTTAAATTGTTACAATGTAATTTAAAATCTGCTTTAAAAATAAACATATGTTTTGGAATATAATGTTCAGCTTCGGCAGCTTCACCTATGTGCTAAAATATACAATGACTGAGGAAGCCTAGTGACGAGTCCATAGCAACCAGTGTTGAATTGGTTATTTCCCAGTGTGCTTTGCTGAACGGTCTCAATGTTTTATTGTTTTATTTCAAGTGAATACTAGTTTACTAGAGGAGTAACTTAGTATTTGAAGTAATGCAGTAATGCAGGAAGTGTGCATTTAGTTTCCATGCTTATTGTGTTTTCACAACAATGTCAGTGAGTAAATCTACTGAAATGGCCACCACACCATAACAGAGGAGTGGGATGTATAAGATGAGAAGGCAGAGGTTAAATCATGTATTTCATGGCTGTAAAAAATCAAATGGCATCTGTACATCTTTGCTAATCGCGAACTAGCACATAAGGGGAGGGTCATGCCACTTTTTCATATCATTTTGGAGGGTCATAGAAAAATTATTACTGGCGAGGGGAGGGTCAAGTCTTTTTAGCCTAAAAGGTCCCAAAACTCCTCCGGTGGCCCCTTAAATAAATAATGAACAGTCCCTTGGATATTGGATGTGAAAAGAAGGAAATGGTTCTAACATTGCACTTTAGATGTGTGTGAATTTCCCACACCAGGAGTCATTTATATAGTTCTATTTTATAGTGATCCATTATCTGTTCAAAAAATGTTCTATGTTCTGTGCAAAATGTTCTATTAAAGAAAAGATAGAAAATAAATATTTGCGTGTGCTGTAAAGTGGTTAGAAAAAATGAAATTGGAATCGGCTAAAATCGGTATCGGATGGCCTAACTCAATGAAAATCGGAATCGGCCTAGAAAGTTGTAATCGGTGCATCTCTAGTAATTGGTCAAAATTGCGAGTCGCACCAAAGTCACGGTGACTGGTTGGATTCGCGTGAATTGGCGCGATCGCGGCATCGCGAAATCCTGGAGGGACTGGAAAAACTATGACTTAATTGTTGATTTGGTTGTAAAAATATTGCGTTTGAGTATTGGGGGTTACCTGAGATTCCAGAGACTGGCAAGCCTCCGCTCCTGCCAGGATGCACTGGCGACGCTGCAGGTTCTCGATCATCACCTGGCCAAATCGATCGCTCATGTTCAACTGGACACAAAGATCATGTTGAGTGGATGAAGCCATACGTTAGGCTGCATTACTAAATCTCAGCTCAAATGCACACGTTCTACTTCTGTCCATTTTAATACCTTTATATAAATATAAAACCCAAGATACTTGCATAAGGTGTCACATGAATAACAGAAGGCAACAACTGTGTTCTTTTGCTGTACGGGAAGAAGTCATTGGTCTTGTTTACCTGTTCGTAGTTGATGAACATGGCGGTGTGGAAGGTTTCTGCAGCCCAGTGAACTACATTGGAGGACTGGGCGGGCGTCATGTAGACCAGCACACACTCAGACAGGAGCAGTGTAGGTAATCTGGGAGTGAGAACAGTAGTACACTTAACCACAACAACATAATCAGAAAGCACTCAGAGAGACCGTAACTCTGCCAAGGCCAAACAAGCCTCTAAATCTGACATTTTAATTATTTGTTTTCATTTTTATAATCTTTTATTCTGTTATCTGGATCCAAATATGCATTTGTTGAACACAATGTTGAACATAATGCACATTTTCTTATTCAGCTAAGCACAGTCGAAAATAGTGAAATTGTTCATAAATCTTGCAGTGTTGAAAACATAAATGGATCAGAAGAGACTTTAAAGCAGTTCCCCTTTGCACCAAATTCCATTGAAATTTGTAATGTTTTTGAGATGGCTTGCTAATTACTAACAAAGATCATATCCACAGAGGAATATTACATTTTCACTTCAACCTTTAGTGTGGGCAAGCAGAACACAAACAAGTCTCTTGCTCTTAAACAATCAGGACTAATATAAAAAAAACATTTACACATTCATATGTGGCAGCTTAATGAAAAAGAGAGCCTCACTTTTAGTCAAACTTTCCTGGATAAATAAAGGTAATAATGTGTGAGTTACGAGCTGGGGCCATAGAAAACATCCCATCATACAAAAAAAGGCTATCTGTGCCATCCAACTACTTTAAAATAGCCATGTGGATTGGACCACTGCCACCTAAAAATATTGAGGAATCCAAACACTCAGCCCCTTAAAGTTTAAAAGGTGGCTTTAGGATGTTTGTCGTTTGCTCCTACACAAATAACTCAATCCATGTCAGTTACGGTGGATTCTAGGGGTGTAAGAAATCGCGATAGTATCGCAATATTTTATTTTGCAATACTGTATCGATTTTCAAAAACGCAATATCGATTTAAAAAAAACAAACTTTAAGTTTACGTTAAAAAATATTCACGTTTATGTTGTGTTTAAACCCCCTACCACTAGATCTCTATGCTGAGACGCACCACTAGTGTCCTTGCCTAGCAGTGCCTGACTTTTTGCTAGAAGCTAACAATGTAGCTATGGCTGAACTTTGGCCTACTTTAGCATATAACAATTAGCTCACTAAGAACCTGTGAACCACAATCCCAAACTGGCAGTTTGATTTTCTGTGTACTGAATTGTTTACCTAAAGTAAACTTCATTGACTTTTATGCACATCATGTCTTTTTTTAAATATTAGTTTTTCTAAAATTATACTTTAAAAAAAAATCCCAATATATCACCTTACGCACAGTATCGAAATATATTGCAATATATTGAATCGTGACCTATGTATCGTGATACGTGTCGTATCGCCAGATTCTTGCCAATACACAGCCCCAGTGGATTCCAATAGTTTCACAATGGAACAAATGATCAAAACCTCCACAGAAATGTCTCAAAATGTGCTTGAATACACGGCTTACATGTCATGCTACCACTCTCCTTGAAGTCGCATATTTAGCAATATCTTAGCCACATTTCAAGTCACCAGGAGGTAGAGTGTTTGATACTCATAACATACATTTTCGGTGGGCTATCTTTTCAAATCGGGCTCCAGACGTCAGAAATTATACAGTATCTGCATTACAGCCATACAGACGCTCACTCGAGTGACACGGTTATCTAGAGTTACTCACTGTGAGAAAACACAGAGATGAGCTTCAATTCTTGGATTTTTAAAGACATGCTGGGAAAACTGATAACTGACAGACGGACTTAATCCACCAAAATAAAATATCAACCTCGGGTTAGTATACGCTTTCTTCCAAAACTGAAATCGTTTGCCTAGCATGACTAGTATGAAGCATGAAATTGAGATAAAACTAAGATGAGAAAAATATATCTTCACATACTCTGGATTAAGCTGGAACTTCTTAAGTTTTTCATCCAAATTAGAGATGTCTCTGAGGTCTGCTCCAATGATACAATAACGGTCTGAGTCAAGGCTGTGGGCATCTGAGCGAACAAAAAACAAAAACACACATTGTGAGGAAGTTGGAAAAGATACTAAACAGACCCACAGAAAGAGTCCCTGACCTAAACCACATAGATATTAAAATGATTGTAACTTGTGTTCATTACCTAGTAGTAAGGAGTCTGTTGAGTGGGTTTCGATGAGGGGTTTGGATAGGGGCGGTTTTGTCCTAGTTAAAGAAAAAAAAAAAAACACCATTAAAATTCAGAACCCAAACTGCAAAAATAAACTTGGCTAGCTACACTACGATCAGGCATTTTACATGCTATACTATCTGTTGATAGTTCAATGCTACTAAAAGCATAATATACAGTGGCTTGCATAAGTGCTAAAAAGAGGAATAAAAAAACAATCTTTTGGAAATTGATCTTAATGCCTTAATTAAAAAAAAAATAGGAAAAACCTAGAGATTGGCATGGGGTACTTTCTATAAGATCATCTCTCACTGCAAATCAAACCAGCTATTAGGCTAACTGAAATAAAACCATGCCAGTCTCTAGGTATGATGAAGGGTATGTGATGATGTGGGGCTACTTTAATTCCAAAGGCCAAGGGAACTTTATCAGGATCATAGTATCCTGGATCCATGAAATAACTGTTTTTTTTAAAAAATAAACATCTGCCTGCCTCTATGGGAATTTAACATAGAGGTGTACTTACTTATGCCCCCTGTATTTTAAAGGAAGAACATTTATTTATTTACGATACATTATTCATTCACAAAGAAAATTGGCGTCCTTAAATGTCGGATTTTTCCTTCTTTTTTTTTAATTAAGGCAGTAAGATCAATTTCCAAAAGATGTTTTTTTATTCCTCTTATTAGTCAACTTTAGCATGGGTGTGTAAACTTATGCAAGCCACTGTATGTATAGATTACATTGATTGACATTACGTTATGTTGAGCTTAATGTGAATTGGTTCATGTATGGCACACGATATGGGGGATTAAAAATAAACTAATAATAATAATAATAGTTAGCATGGTCGTCTTACTTGATATAGTGTATTTTCCTGGCCACAACTGTTGGAAAGTCAACTTCAAAGAACTTCCGTGGCATGAGGTTTTCATCCTATAAAGCACACACACGCGCGCACACACACACACACACACACACACACACACACACACACTATTACTTTGAGGCTAGTCCAGTGTATGTGCTGCAAAAAGCCACATCAGACCAATGGTGAGTCACATTTACAGCAGAGTCCTGGCAGTGAGCTGCAATGCTGCAAACCTTAAGTCTCCAAAACGTGGTGTCCAGCCCAGCACCCAGGTTGATTACTTGACAGTCACACTCTGCTTTCCTTATAAATGCGTCAAGGAGATGGTTAACTCCTTGGACACGGGCATAGTAACCTGTCAAATGAGATAAGGAGACAGTAAAATAAGCTAATAAAACACACACGTGGGCTACGTCACATACAAATAGACATTCCTCAGACCATTGTGCAATGTGGCTCAGCAATGTAGCATTTTACTGGACGATTCAGCATCGATGCAGTGACAGACCATAATCGATTGTTGCCTACTGATGTTACTTGTTCCCGGTCACTGCCTTTTTTTTTAAAGGGGGGGGGGGGGTTTGCGTATTGTATGCTGTGTTCAGACTTTCAGGAAGTGTCTTTTTTAAGAGCAGATACAATACAAAGGGGAGTTCACATATATCAGACTGCTTGAATTGGTTGATGAAAACCATGTGTAGCAATATATAATACTATTGAGGTGGTGACGCATCGTGATGCATCATGATACTGAATCGTTGACAGGATAATCGTTATCGAATCGTGAGACCAGTGAAGATTCACACCCCTAGTGGGAATCACCAGAGGCCCGACCGTACAATATTATCACTAAACTAATGTCACGATACGCTATTATGCGATTGGTCATTTAAACATATTGCGATATTCTGCGATATATTGCAATTTATCACCTTTTTTCTAAGTTCAAATTATGTCCCCAAAGGAAAACATGTTATATCTCAAAAATATTTGCTTATCTCACCCCTGCAAAATGCGACTGTCAAGCAGATTTTATTTATTTTTGTACGAAAAAGTTAAAATTCTCACGTGCAATTTATATAATAAAAGATCGATACTTGTCTATCGATACCGTACTTGACATGGAAAATAGAATATGGTAATACCATGCTGTATCAATTTTGATCCCCACCACTAATCACTATCACCAATAAGATCACAAACATTACAGCTGACAACCAACCACATTGTAAAGGGAGGTGTTTATAGCTGGTCAAATAGACAGTTGTCATCACTACTTTATGCACTGCCTGCACACATTTTTTCAACCTTTAGAGTATGGCGCTTATGAGGGACTTGCTGCAGACGAGATGTTCATTTCATGTACCGTCGATCCTGTGACTTGTAGTGCCACCCTGAAGTAAATATGATGATGACGTCATGATGACATGAGTCAAATTACCAAGTTAATGAGTTACTTAGGAATAAAGTAAAAATGTGTGTGTGAAAGAATAGTGTATCACTCACCTCTATTGATTTCAGGTGCCTTCCGCTCCCCTACAGATCTTACAAAATACTGGATATAGGGGTCCTTCCAGTAGCTTTTACTGGTAGCAAACCTAGTATATGAATTATACATTTGATGAAGAGGGGACATACATATTTCAAGCTCTAATGAAACAACATTTTTATTATTATCATTTAATCAAATTACCCCTTGAAAGTTCTGCTGATTGCACTAAGGATTTAAGACCCAGCTCTATTATATCTGTGCACTTTTCTGCTCTATTTTTGGTTTTGCTGTCTGTGTGGTATATGTGGTATGTGGTCATACTAGTAACTTACATAAATTACAACTGAGATCTTTCATTTAATGTTGGAAAATGTTACTTGATTACCATGTACTATAACGTTAAAGTAGTAGGTTAATTGTTTCATGCAGCATTACCTTAAATATGCATTTACTACTTCACTTCTTATCTTAAGTCACCCTAACATGATGCAGTTGAAGCCAAAGGACTGTAAGGTTAAACTTTGCTGCTGCATATCCTGCTGTTACCTTTTGCATATAGTTGCATCGTCACAGGTCGCCCTCACTGCTTCATCAGCAGTATCCGAGTCTGTGAAGGGTTGCCGAGCCGCCATTAATGATCCTTTTTCTGATCCTTCGTTATGTAGTTAACATTAAAACTGTAAGCGTTGCCTAACTTCGTCCACCTGCTTTACACTGGCTAGCTACAACAAGCTAACTGGCTAGCTCCATTTTGACAGGTGCGGGTTATTTAACGAAACGGGGAAGAAGAAGAAGAATAAAACTATGAGCGTAGTCGGGTTGCTCAACTACTTGTGTATAGTAAACAAACTACGAGTTGGGTGGAAATACGCAGAATTTAACGAGGGAGTAATATTTTTCCTAATAACAACTCGTAGCAAGAAACGTAAGAACACTTCCGCCCATATGATAAACACTTCCGGTTCGTATTTTTCAGATTAAAAGTATGACAGCAAAAGTTCTCATTTTGCACACGAATAAAATAAACCTACCACACAATCCCAGCAGTGTTTTTTTTAATGTAAAATATGTGTCTAAATTATAAGCCAATTGCACTTCCATTTCTGTCTGAGGTGCTCATTACTGTTTTGCACTAAGCGTCATCTTTTGGTAGGCAGAAATAGGCGGTTTTAGCCTTGCAACAGTATTGACCTGAAATTGACCAATATTGTCATTAAACCTGCCAAAGCAAAGACAGATGGTTTGTGGAGTCTGTCTTATAGTTACTTGCCATGTGTATGTGACAATAAAGTACCTTTACCTTTACCTTTACCTTACATTACTTGCTTAGGGTCACTTTGGTTTCTGAATGGCATTTACATTTAAGCCATTATTTGTAATGATTATTTACCCTCTTCTTGTCTCTGTTAGTAGGTATCTTAACCAAATTCAGAATACAGAAAACGGAGGTTAAGAGATTTTGCTGTCAGAAATCTACTAAACTAGTAAACGATGCACCAGAATCAGCTGACCACCTCCATCTGTTTTATTCTGAAGAGAGCAAAGACAGCAAGGATGATATAAGTGAAAACACAAAGGGGGAACACATTAAAAAGGCGCAGAACAGTGACAGGACATTCATCAAATCCCATGTGAAATATAGAATTCAAAGCCACTCTGGCACATTTCCACACACATTTTGTGGGGAAATCCTGCCATTATAAAGCCAACCTCATTGAGGATGCCTTGTGTCCCTCTGACAATCAAGAATTCCTGTGTGGCATCTGTAGAGTGTGTCTGAATCTCTCAAGAGAACATGCAGCATGTACAAAGCCACATGAACGAGAGAGGGACCTGTCCTTATTGTGGAAGAATCTTCAGCAGCTTTATTAAGAATACATTTGAGGATCAACACGGGGGAGAAACCATACAACTGCAAATCCTGCGGCAGATAATTTTGTAAGACCTCAGCTCTGAACAGCCACATACAGAACCATACAGGCAATGTCATATGTACTTCATGGACTGTTGCACATGTTGGCTGCATTATTTTGACCCAAGTAATTGGGAAGCTGACAACCAGCTTCAATCTTCCAGAGGCACAATGCGTTTTGGCCTTGGAGTTATTTTACTGCATGCTATCAGGGAAAAAGAGTATACTGACTCTTGTTTCCAGTAAAATGTTTTCACTGGTACTTTGTCTTTGAAATCATCTGATTTGATATAATACCATAATTTCCAGAACATTGTATGGCCATATTAAGAATGGTAATCTGGGTTTTTGGTCTCAGATAAATTAGTGTTCAAAAAGTGCAAAAATCTTTAGTCTGGCATACTTTATAATGGATTTATGTTGGATTAACAAATCAAAACAGCTACTGTAAGTGTTCGGAGGTGATCATTGTGTAGTTTGTAGCTTATACTGGGGACTAGAACATACTGTATATTGTAATATTAAATCTGACTTTCTTTTCTCGTGGCCCATTATGCTCTCTTGAAATATAAAGTACTGTTTCTGAATTTAGATGCATGATATATTTTACACATATTTGATCATTTTTCTAGCATTGCCACCAAGTGTCTGCAATCAAAATGATTTGAGCTTATATTATTATTCCATTTTCCACTTTTCAGGTGTGGATCTCTGACAGCTTTTCTGTATGATGCTGCTGACTGTCACACTGATGCATCAATCATTACAATTGTGTGTAGAAATCTAACAGAAAGTCTTCATTATTCATTCAAAAATGATGGGTAATTGTCATATTTACCCAAATAAATATCTTGATTCCAGTGTGTGCAAGCAATTATTACCAATTGTTGCATGTTACCAATACACTGGCAGATAAAGTGTGCACCCCTACCTTCTTTTTTGTACAATTGTAATATAATAGTATAATTTTGAGCTATGCTAGAACTTTTATTTAGTATTTCCTTGTCAATGCAAAATATATTACTTTGCTCATTATCTGATATGGTATGCACTTTGCAAAACAGGAGTTTAAGCCTAGCTTTTTGCATTTTTTACATGCAAAACCAATTTAGTTCAACCAACAAAACAAGCAACATTAGGAATGCAGGATTCTTAATTCGGCAGTATTTTTTATGATGCCACTTTTATTTTATTGTCATTGCAGTACAGGAGTTTTTCCATCAGTTCTACAGTGCTCCATATGTGAGCGGGGTTGTCCTGTCAGTGTCCAGGGGGAGGTGGTGCTGTCTGGCAGATGCTGCTGTGCACTAACGTTACTTCCTGCTGCTCTCTGTGTGCTGGCAGTGGCAGAGGTGAGCCGCTGCTGCCTGCTGTTCACTCGGCCCCTGCTCTGCTCTGCTCTGCTCTGCTCTGGTCTGGGAGAAAGCGGCCGACGGATTATCCATCTCGGTAACGTTAGCTCGTTGGCTAACGGGTCAAGACCGTAACCGAGAAGAGCCATGAAAAGCCGCTGGAGCCAGTGAAAGCTATTCAGGGCTTATTTCGGGACTTTAATGTACGGAAATATACAAAGAAGGAGGTTCGCGGATCATGCCGTCGCCCCCAACAGGAACTTTTCTCTAGAATTTCCACTTGGGAAAGGCTAGCTTAGGGGCTAGCGAGGCTACAAACTATTTTTAATTGGCTTTGGGCTCAATGGCTCCTGCTTGTTTTTCCCTGTCATAGCGACAGCTTGGGAAATTAAAACAGGGAGAGGCCCTGTGAACTTCATGACAAACAAAAGCCCGGTTTTGAAGCGTAACTTCGGAAGACTAGACTGACAAGGGATCGAAAATGAAGAAGCAGTTCAATCGGATGAAACAGCTCGCCAATCAAACAGTTGGCAGGCAAGTATTGAAGTCAGCGTTGTTTACTGTTCACCAGAAAGCTAACGTTAGCAAACGCACTTTATTTTGGTTTTTTTCACCTGACCTCCAAGGCTTGTCAATTCAATTTAACTGTTAACCGTCTCCTATCCTTTTCCTTAGCTTGCTTCCTATCAGTCATGGCAATGAAATGAAAAGAGAAAATCACATCAAATGTAACAATCTAATCAGTTGGCTGTGTAGACAGACTGTAAGGACAGTCTTTCATGTATGAATCACTTGATTTTAATGGCTGAAAACAAGCTTTAAGGACATGCCACTTAAATTAAATTAAAAACTTGATGTGGGAATGCTTTCCTTGATGTGTGCAATACTCCTCCACACTGCTCTCTGAACCCAGATGTCCTCAACAACAACACAACTATCACAAAAATGCTAGTTACCCAACAGGCCAAATATTGTCAAAAGTTACAAATATTATCAACCCCTTTTCACTGCAGACATTTTGATATGTGATATTAGGAAAAGCACAGGTGTATTCAATAACATTAATGATAGCTGCATTCCACTTAGGGGAGGTCCTGGTATTGTGCATGCTGGCTCACTGGAGTAGATACTGGGACACTTATTAGAACTGAGCCATCTTTAATGTTATCTTTTCCTACTATGACAAGTGAAAATGTGTACTGTGAAAGAGATCTATTGGGATAACACTGATTAGGATTCCAAAGCAGATATAAGCTGATAACAGACACCAAATTATGACAATATATTGGGGCCGGACCTTTGCTGTCCAGTAAATGGGGGGGGGGGTGTAACAGGACTAATATGCTGCAGAAGTGGATGAGCTGTTACACTATACTCTGCACCATATAGCAAGGTTCACTTTCAATCCGTGCTTATAATGTGGCAGTAAGAGCCTTCTCCATTTGTGAAACACTAGACGCTCAGCTTCAACCAGACAAATGTATGAATGCGTGTAAGTGATGGATAAGTGTCTGTCTCCACTCCAAGCATTCTCTCCCTCTGAACTCATAACACACTGCTGTGTCTGAGCTATTAAGTGAATGAATCCACCCTCTGAAAATATATAAATCCGAACAATGGCAATGCATTTAGCAGTGTTTAAGCTTGTTAACTAGAGCCACCATGCTGCTGTGTGATGACACACAGTGTCCCTCTGTGACTGGATATCTAAAGTAGCATGGCTTCCAGCCTGGCCTTGTGTGGACAGGAGGGCGAGACACACCAAATGATGTTTTCATCATGACAGTTTGGCTGTCATGATGTGTGGCATTTTGTGTGTATGTCTATTTTGTGGTTGTCAATGACAGTGTTTGTTTATGGTAGCCAACAGTGTTTGGCACCTCAGGCGGACAGCGGGTGCGCCCGAGTACTGTCTGAATGGTAACAGATAAAGCTACCGACAGGCTGAAAACAATAATGTGTCATTTTGAATTAGACAAAGGCAGCGTTGCCACAGATTTTCCACATTTTAAAAGCATGAAATATTTCCGTGTTAACATAGAATTTCAGTTGCCTTTTATAGATAGAGAAAAGTTGCTTTATCTTTCCTGCATTTCATATAATCCAAAGAGGACAAGATACTGCTAGAAAAAAAAAAACGCATTACATTTGCGATGTAACAAATATAGCTCTATGTATTTATTAAAGCAGGATGTTTGGGCTATGGCCTTTCATCAGAGGTACAAACTTTTTTAAGAAAATACTTTGGGCTCTGGTACTTTGGGGCACAGCTGGAATACTCATAATTTCCTCACTGCAGTATACCAGCAGTAAATTAGAACCGAAGACAATGTAATGCAGAAAACAGACGTGTGTGTGTGTGTGTGTGTGTGTGTGTGCGCGCAATGCATGCAGTAGTGCCTTGCTCATGTCTCTTATATACTCATATAGGGTTAAACCCTCATGCACTCATATACATGGCCTTCTGAATAAGCGTGCATACTCTGCTTTGTCCATTAAGTTTGTGCCTGCTTATGTATCTGCATCTGCAAAAGTTTGGAGTGCAAAGGCCTTCTCAGCTGCCCCCTGGGTTCCTGTGATTGTGCAAAGCCAGAACACTGTGTCCAGCATGCAGCCGCTCTGAGGAAGTCTCTCCTCCTCCTTCTGCAAACAGGAAACTGCCTCCCAGAGACGGCGCTTTCTAGAGAACAGGAGAGAGAAATCTGGGGAGATTGATGTGGAGAGAGAGAGTGTAACTGCGGTGCAGGGAAAAAACAGCATGTGACTCATGCCAGGGAACATGTCAAGGATTTTTATGTCTTTGTGGAAGCAAATTTCAGTTTGCCATCTTTTAACTGTCTGGCCCTATAAATGCATGTTTGCTGCAGGTTAACATGGTCAGATAGTTAACCCCTTTTAAAGAAGATGGCATATACATAGGGTCATCATCATCGGCTATAACCGTTATCTGCATAAAAAAAACAACTAACAATCATGCTCCACAGACTGAGAATAAGCTCATTATTCTGCACCTTAAATGTGATGTTTAAGTTTGCTTTTAAATTGTCTCTGTTTTACTTGTGACAGTGACATCACCACTGACTATCCAGAAAACTGCCTTAGATAAGTTTTTCTGTAGCTGAGGAAGGTATTTGATAATCTTCCAATCAAGAAGTGTGGACAGAGGCTTCTAACAATGGGTGGTCCAAAGGTAAAGGGTACAATGGTCAAGAGAAGGAGGCCTTATAGCTGTCGGACCTAATAAGGTGAACCAACAAAACACATATCTGAGATTATTTGGGGTGCCTGAACTGTTAAAATTGTTATCAAGCTTAGTTCATTATCTCGCTTTACTGGCAACTAGTAGAAGTCACTCTGCAGGTTGATTGCAAACATTTCAGAGTGGCATTTTGTGATAAATTGCGTTTCCCGCCATGTTCTATAATGGAAGTTCCCTGCCTCGCCTGAAATAAGGAGGGCCTCCATAGTTTTTAATTTTAGGAAAATATGACGCTACAGCCACTTAGCATAAAGACTGGTAACAGGGAAACAGGATAGATGCTAGAATGGAGTCACCAAACAAAACTAGCATACTGTGCAAGCGTCAACACTTCGGCCTCAACTTGATTATTTGAACCCTGTTACAAACGCTTTGAGTTTAGCTGGGTTGGTTGCCACATTAGAGTAACGCCAATTAATTAATCAATACAGACATGAGCTTACAGCAATGTGATGAAAAAATCTCTTTTAACTACAGGCGCCCCGCTCTGTAGCTCAGTGGTTGCCAAAGTGGGGTCAACAAAACCACAAATGGTTGAATTATCAAACCCCTGTACTAGAGATGTGACAGAATATATACAGTTGCATCATTTACATGTTCTGTACTTCTTTACAAATGAAATCAATTTCAGACTGACTGACTGACATGTGATGTGCATTCTTCTTAGAAAACAATTAGTTTTTTAGAAATGTCTCATGATGTATTGTCTCTAGAAGCGTATTATTCAACTTTTGTTTTGGTTAAAGAAGGAAAAGAAAATCGCAATACTCAATACTATCGAATCCTTAGAATCGCAATAAATGAAAATTGCAATACAAATCGAATCATGAAAGAATCGAATCGGGACAAAAGCACATCGTCCCAGCCCTAATATCTAAAAACAACAATGTTCTTTCTGGCACAGTGTTGTGCTATCTAATGTGGACCTATTGTATTTGGAAGTCCTTGATTCACTCAAGGGGGAGTTGTGTTGAAAAGCCACTTTCCCCACAGGGATCAGCACAATGTCACTGTTAAATTAACCAAGACAGGTGACTATGGGCGTTCTCCCTGTGTCTCACCAGGCCAGTGCCTCAAAAACAAAGATGCGTGTCAGCTGGGATCGCTTTGTGGTGCTGCTAGTGATAGACGAGACCTACAGTATGAGGCTAGGCTGCTGTTTGTCTGCTGTCAAAGTCATTTTTGCTTTCCTTCTAATTTCTAAATTAGTAAAGCAGAAACATGTGGCATGACTATGGCAAAAATGAGGATGTTATAGTTATTTTAATCATAACATCAATATGCCTCAGTTACAGGAAGCTATCGTACTGTTAGGCTGTCTTCCAAACCAAAGTATCCTCAACAAATGGTGACAGTGTTTATGAAACTGAAAACATCTCATGTTCAAAGGATTTTTTAAAAATAATGTTTGAGAAATTGTCACGATAATAGAGCTGAAACTATTTGATTAAAATGAGTTGCCGACAATTTTGATAGTTGATTAATTATTTGAATCATATATTACACAAAAATGTGAAATATTTGAGCTTCTCAAATGTGAGGATTTGCTGCTTTTCTTTGTCTTATACGACCGTAAACTAAATGTCTTTGGGCTCTGGCTGTTTAATGACATCATGGGGTGTTTTGGGAACGTATTATCGCCTTTTGTTCAATTATATCAGTGTTTTCCCTAGGTTTGTGGAAGACTTAGGTGCACGTATTTGGCATAGAGTTTAGAGGTCCTTCCCTTAAGAAAATGTTAACATTTGTCAAATAAAAGAAATGCAATTTCACATCATTTTGGACACAATTTATTATCATCTTTGTGTCTAAAACGTTGGAAAAGCTAGAGCAGATAATAATAAATAAATAACACTCAAAAAGCGTAAAGACAAAACTTGCTAAAGAAGTCCACTGGGGAGCAACCACAATCATAGGATCTAAATGATCAATGATTTTTACATTCATTCAGCTTAGGTGGTGCCCAAAACGGCTTGGGTGCTGCTCCTAAATGCTTTATAATGGAAGGGAAAACCCTGTATATATTTATTAATTGTTACAACATTGTGCCAGGAAGCAAGCAGCCTGCCTTGTACTGATGCACAGGTTTAGCTTAGCCTCGCATTATCTTTATTCTTTTTGCTCGTTTTTGGCCAGGTCTAATGTAAGAGTAACAGCTCACATAATCAGCCGTATTACGGAGGTTGTATGTGTTGAGTCACTCTATTATTCTCCCAGCTCCTTTTATCTGGGTCCAGTATCCATTACCTTATGCGTTAAGCTGCCAACTGTTGCAGCCGTGAGAGGCAGACCCTCCCTAATTTTCAGCCCGCTGATTGTGTTGGGTGGCCGCTAACAGCCGCTCTATTGTGCTTATGGCTGCAGTATTCACTTACTCCCCTTTCCACTTTAATAGTAGATCGCCATGGTTACCATTCTGATGTAGTTGCTGCGGCTGTGCAGCGAGGATCTCATGTTGTTAAGAAGTCACATGCGGTGCACAGTGACACACTTTCTGTAAAGGCTGCTGCTCCGGTGAGGCACGATGGGGTCAGCTCTATTCGCTCTAGGTCAGCTGATGGCGGCAAAACAATTGTTGTTTGTTGTTGCTCGTCCTCACAGCCTATTTTTATTTTTTGCCTCTGTGACACAGTGCTTTTCTGTGGGGTTTTTTTTCACACAAGTGTTGCTTTTATTATGCTATTAATCTAAGTGTCTTCACGTGTGTTCGGATCATTCAATTACATCCAGGTTAGGGCAATATTTGCAGATGCTAAGATTAGGTTCATGACAGGACCACATAAAGAGTTCATCAGCATGTAGACTACATCAGAACATGGATTCCATATTATCCTTTATAATAATGCTCTGCATGCGTGTGTGCATTACAATATGAGTTTGGCTCACATTTTTTTTCTGCAGCTAGCTGGAAGTCTTGTCTGTAGGTTTTTGTGGGTTATAGGTCCACACTCGCTCACCCACATGGCTGTGGCTCTCCTCCAGAAAAAAATCTTTCCATTCATTCCCGGCCGTCTAGATTATTCTGGTTTGGCACTTTTAGGAGTCTTTAACCACCCCCTCCCCCCCCACCCCCCCAAACAAAAAAGAATCTCTGTATTTGTATTTCTTTCCTTCGAACCCCCAAACTATCATCTCGTCTCTTTCTGTTTCTCCCGGCTCCCTGCCGCTGTGTTTCAAATTGAAAGCAGCTGTGACAAGGTTACTATAGTTCATAGAGAGCAGTTTTTGGAGGAGGGCCCAAGCTTCGTTTAAAGCTCAAGTTTCCCAAAATGCAGACACGCCACTGTCTACACGTCACTTCAGTCGGAAGGCTGAACTTGCACTTGGAAAAGTTTGCACATTAGTTACACAACAATACCTGCATTGTCTTCATTGTGTGCAACAGTAAAGAGAGAGAGTTTGTTCTACGCTATACGTTTAAAAATCCATGTAATGTGTGGCCGGGTTGGTTCAGTGGGTAGAGCGGGCACACATGTACTGAGAGGTTTATTCCTTGATGCAGAGGTCCAGGGTTCGAATCCGACCTGTGGCGATTTCCTGCAAGCCCAAAAAATTGTCTTTAAAAATAATAATTAAAAAAAAATAAAAATCTTAATTATTATGTGGAACACTTGACTACTTCTCCAGGTAATTTACTTACACATCATTTTCTTTGTTTAAATACACCGTCTGATGTTGTGTGCATGTCTTGTACCATGACTCGTGTTCGGGAAATTATTCATCTTTAAATCTTTGTTTAGCTGTGATGCAAGTCCTCAGGATGAACCGAGATATCTGAGCCAATACAGATAAAATTAAGTGTTTCCACCATCAGTTCATTACAGAACATTCATTAAGTTATGGCTCACTGTCATACTCCACATCAATCTTTGGCCTCATGTTATATTGGCAGTTACCCTGAGTTGAAGTATCAGAATTGGCATCAATGGAGTAAAAGTTGGATCGGTGCATCAATTCTCTGAACAGGCCGATAAAATAAGTGTTTGCCCTCCTGCATGCGCACGATTGATGTAGTTAGATGTATTTGCTTCATAATATAACATCTGTACCTGCAAAAAATAACAGTACAGCAGCTGTTAAAGTATCCGTCTGCAATATAGACATTGTTTTTTTGCTAAACGAGTCTGTCCTATAGTTAGACAGTAGAGCTGGCCGATATGGAGAAAATCAAATATCAAGATATTTTTTACCAAATATATTGATATTGTGGCGATATTGTAGGGTTGACAATTGGTGCTTTCACAAAATATTTACACAATGAGATTTTTGATCAATAATCATCAGTAGTGTGGATATAATGACTAAGTTGGGTAAAGGCAAATAATAGAACAGTCTGGTAAGTTCAGAAAATGACATCACTTGACTGTAATGCAGCCTTTAAAACCAGGAAAAGACAACACTTGTGTCATATCATGATATTACGATATCCAAAATTTAAGACGATATCACATACTGATATCGATATGATATCGATATATTGTCTCCAGTCACCGACCATCTTGACTGCAGGGTTGCCCCCCAGTAGCCACCGGAGCCAGCAGCCTGTGTGAAGGTGTTGATAAGCAGTAGGAGCTGAGTCTGTGTTTTCCCAGTCTTCTCTCTTTAAGTGAATCTAATCTGTCTGGCTTCTTCACGTCTAAGTATTAGTTTGCTATTAATAGGCTCAGGCAGTGCAGGGCTGCTTGGCTGCCCTGTGCACCATGAGCTTTGCTAGCTGTAGCTTAAAGAAATCAAACGTCGTCGTGCAGAAGAAACATGCCTTCTGTGTGATTTAGTTTACCAGATTCTTTGCATTTGTAATGTTTGATAATTATCAAATATAATTCAAGCTTGTCACAATTCATGACTTTAATAAAAACAACAACTTCATGCAACAGTGTAGTCTGAAGAGAGACATGTTTCCCCCCAGCCTGTTACTAGACTGGTTGAGCCATGGCAACAAACTAGAGAGACTCACCCTCTCTGAAAACATTCCCACGGATGCCCAGGTCAATACCTGTCACTATTTTAGTGTTCAAGCTTGAAACCAGTCTTTCAGGCGCGGTGTCATTTGTCTCGAGGATATTTTCACAGTGACTGAACAGTGAAAAGTGTACACAACTATGTCCTCTGGTTGTCTGTCAGTGCTAATCCGTGTGCTCTTTGTTTTTTTTTCTCACTCACAGAGCGGAGAAAACAGAAGTCCTCAGCGATGACCTCTTACAGGTAAATCATTAATCTGACTGTAGAGCTCTGACCAGCTTAACAGTGGAATGGCTGCATCTGTTGGGCAGTGGCTACGGGTACATGGTACAGATTTTGTCCCTTCTGAATCAAACCAGTTTGGTTGACAAAGCTCCCAAAGTATTTATATGTGGGATAAAATTAAGTCATTTGAAAAGTCATCAAACTGTTGACAAGCAGTCCCCCATGCCTGTACTTTTACCGCCTGTAATTGTCTGTTTCCAAAACCTGTAAGAGTTTTCTTTTTTTTCCCAAGAAATTCTGCATTTCAAATTCTGCACTCTCCATTTACTTGTCCTAATATTACTATTAGGGCTGTCAGCATTAACGCGTTAATCGCGATGCGATTAAGGGCCCAGCATAATGCGTACATTTTTTTTAATCGTATTAATCGCATGCCACCATTTATTAATTTATTTTCACTTCACTCGGCTTTGCGTCGTGCCTAACAGGCTACTATTTTGCCGTACTTCCTCGTAACACATCTGCTGCTGCAGGAATGGCAACGCGGATTTCGGTGCCTCATTCCAGTGCCACTGATATGTCTGCACTTCTCTCTGATGCTCTGAAACAGACGTTACAGGCAACAGAAACATTGCTGCACGTGACGCTAGTTAACACTATACTCGACAGCAGCTAACGTTAGCCTACCGCTAGCTAGTAGCTGGATTAAACACGGTTACAATGCTGACAGCTAACGCTAAACGGTGTAAAGTGTGTCTGTATTTCACTGTAGAGGATTCAACACCGGCATGTAACAATCTGCAGCTGCTGTTGTCGGAAAAACACAGACGGTGCGTTCAATGAAACTGGTAATTTACAGCATTGTGGCGCATTCAAAGTTGTTGTTGTTAAATTCAAATGTGTGACTAGATTAAATATATAATAAACAAATACAAATCTTAAAATCAAGTTCATAAAGTCACTTTCTTTGCATTCATTTGATTCCCAATCAAGATACACTGGTAAGAATGGCTTTCCATTGTTAATATGTACTTAAAAACAGTTCTGAAATGCAAAATAATAGACTTTTAATCATGTGATAAAACATGCGAGTAACTATAGAAATTCAATGATTAATCGCGATTAAGATATTACAATATGACCAGTATTGGATGCAGAACACCAAAACAGTATGCACTTTTTATAACATGCAACAGAAGCCCAAAGAAGGTTAAAAATCAAGGACAACTGGACTTGGTTAAAGATGCTCGAAGAAGTTTGGTCTCTCATGCGAGAGACTGATCAGTTCTGACTGAACAGTAGGGGAGGGTACCTCTGTGGGGTGGTTGTCCAGATGATCGATACAGCCTCCTTCGTTAGTGCTCTTGGCTGTTGTAACGACAGTGGTTATGAAACACCATAGGCCAAGTCTGAACGACCATCGTTGGCATTCAAATGTGAGCGTTTAAGTTTCCTGGGAAGAGATGAAACGTCTTTGAGCACCTTTAACCAAGTCCAGTGGTTGGTTTTTAACCTTCCTTGGATAATTATGACATGGATGACTGAGAACCTTCACATCATACACACCACCCCGAAACCTGCGGTCCTCAGACGCTGGCCTGCTCTTCGTTCCCCAGACCAGACTCTCTATCTTTGGAGACAGAGCCTCGTCCCTCTGGAACACCCTCCCTGCAGATACCTGCAATGCTACACCCCTGGACATGTTTGAAAAACTCCTCAAACACCCCCTGTTCACCACAGCCTACAACCTCCCTTAGTTTAGCTTAGCCCCAGTAATTCTGTAAAGTGTCCTTGGGTTTTGTGAAAGGCGCTATATAAATAAAAGAATCAGAAGATGCAACATTTAGTCTAGTTGATCAAATCCATTCATTCAAATCACATCAAGGACCATGGCAAACATAACATTTTGACAACAGCAACAAATAACCACCACAAATGAAAACAAGGTACACCTGCCATACTGAACCAGAAGCTAAAAAAACAAGCTAAAAACATTAGAAACAGCACAGTAAAAAAAATGCATGTTAGGTGCTGTACAGAGTAAGTAAGTAAAGAATTGAATGGAATAAATAAATAAGCAATCCAAACTAATCCATCTAACATGGATACACATAAAGCAAGCAAGTTAATGAAGTAAATTAAGCTTCTCAATGGCTACAGGGATAAAAGAAGCCCTGGTATGCCTGGTATGGTGTTGCCTTCTTGTTCTGGGCATTCTTTCTTTAGGAAAGAGTCAGATTGAAGCCTAAAGAGCAGCTGGACCATGTGCTGAAAAAGCTCAAAAGTATGCAAGTTTTCATGATTATTAAACTATTTTAAACTAAATTATTAAATAGCAGCTGATTAGATCTTATAGACTTATTAGATCCTCCTCTAAGGTTGAAGATCGCTAATCAGTGGGTGTAGCGCTTGATTCAAATTTGCGCTCATGGGAATGTTGCTGACACATCTATAGCAACAATTAGGGCTCAACAAGCTGCACAGTCAGTAAAGCTGTGGATGTATCTATGCACATATGTCTAATATAGCTCCATGTGTGTGTGAAAGCCACTGGGCCATATACAGGCAAAAATATATTTGAGTGACAGCTAGAACATCCGACTCAGAGCCAGAATGAGTTGTGTAATGCAAGCGGACAAGCAGTGACTAACCGCTTAAGGTGCTTTTCACCGAGGAGATGACGTTCTATTATGACTGACAGGTGACTTTCACTGTTCCTCAGAGACACAATTGTTCTTTTAGTGCAACAATGGCGAGGAAAAACTCCCTTTTAGGCAGAAACCTCGAGTGGTGAGGAAAACGTCCTTTTAGGGAGAAACCTCGGACAGACCCAGGCTCTTGGTAGGCAGTGTCTGATGGTCTGCCGGTTGGGGGTTTGATGAACAGTGGCAATTATTGTCACAATAAAGATAATGGAACTATGACTTGAAATAGTAGTTGTAGTATTTCATGGTGTAGGGCACTGCAGGACGTTACAGGGTGTAGCAGGGCATAGCGGGGCATAGCAGGGCGCGGAGCAGGACCATGGCGACAGCTGCAACCATGATTTAGGTGCCACCCTAATCCAAGGAAAATTGCGGGGTGAAAACACATAAGGACTCAGGGGAACAAGTGGAGCTAAGTTAGTAACAAGCATTTCTGGGACATGGATGCACACAGATGGAAAGAGAGAGGACAGAGGAGCTCAGTGTGTCAGTCTAAAACTATAACAGCATAACTAAGAGCAGGTCCAAGGCAAACCTGAGCCAGCTCTATAAGGGTTGGTAGATGAATCTGATGACTGAAGAGAAGCAGAGAAGAGAAGGGGTGTCCGCAGCAATCCACCCTCTCCCGCCGGTATAGGCGAACGCTGCAACTCCTCAACTCCCTAACTATAAGCTTTATCAAAGAGGAGAGTTTTAAGTTTACTCTTAAATGTGGTGACGGTGTCTGCCTCCCGAACCCAGACTGGGAGCTGGTTACATAGGAGAGGAGCCTGGTAGCTAAAGGCTCTGGCTCCCATTCTACTTTTAGAGACTCTAGGAACCACAAGTAACTGCATTCTGGGAGTGCAGTGCTCTAGTGGGACATTATGGTACTATGAGCTCTTTAAGATATGATGGTGCCTGACCATTAAGAGCTTTGTAGTTCAGGAGGATTTTAAATTCAATCCTGGATTTTATAGGAAGCCAATGCAGAGAAGCTAAAACAGGAGAAATATGATCTCTTTTCTTAGTTCTTGTCAGCACACGCTCTGCAGCATTCTGGATCAGCTGGAGAGTCTTAAGGGACTTATTTGAGCAACATGATAGTAAGGAGTTACAATATTCCAGCCTTGAAGTAACAAATGCATGGACAATTTTTTCAGCATCGTTTTGAGACAGGATGTGCCTAATTTTGGCAATGTTATGCAGGTGAAAAAAGGATATATCCTGATCAAAAATAACTCCAAGATTTCTGACAGCAGTGCTGGAGGCCATGGCAATGCCATCCAGAGTAGCTATATCTTTGAATAATGAGGTTCGGAGGTGTTTAGGGCCCAGCACAATAACCTTGGTTTTGTCTGAGTTTAACATCAGGAAATTGTAGGTCATCCAGGATTTTATTTCCTTAATGCGTGCTTTAAGTTTAACTAATTGACTGGTTTCGTCTGGCTTGATTGATAGGTATAATTGGGTATCATCTGCATAACAGTGAAAGTTAATGGAGTGTTTCCTAATAATATTGCCTAGAGGAAGCATATATAAGGTGAATAAAATTCCAAGCACTGAGCCTTGTGGAACGCCATGGCTAACTCTAGCATGCCTCGAGGATTCATCGTTAACATTAACAAACTGAGATCGATCTGATAAATAAGACTTAAATCAGCTTTTAATGCCAATTAAATGTTCCAGTCTCTGTAACAGGATGCTATGGTCAATAGTGTTGAATGCAGCACTAAGATCTAGTAAGACAAGTACGGAGACGAGTCCTTTGTCTGAAGCAGTTAGAAGGTCATTTGTAATCTTCACCAGTGCAGTCTCTGTGCCAACATGCACTCTAAATCCTGACTGAAAATCCTCAAATAAACTATTATGTAGAAAGTGACATAACTGATTAGCGACTACCTTTTCAAGGATCTTGGAGAAAAAGGGGATATTAGATATTTACCAGGATTTTAACACTGTACTCTTCCTTTTAATCACTCCCATTAAGGGCTGAATGATTAATTGCGATATGTTAAAATTAGATTTTCTAATCGCAGAGGCTGCGATTACACCCTTGTCACGTGACACGCGAGAGTAAAACAGTCTGCAGAGGAAGTTTCTGCAAACCGTCACGTATTGTGCAAAACGTGCCTTGCTAATGTTGCTACCTCACGGGGCAACACCACTAACCTGTATCACCACTTAAAAAACAAAAACCACCACAAAGCCATGTACGATAGTTGCATGGCTAAAAAGCCTAACACCAGGGTGTCAACTGTTGAGTAAGCGAAATACCACCCGACAGGGATCACTGACCGCGTAACTCCATATGAACATACTTCAGTAACAGAACGTGGAAATTACTCAAGCAGTAAGTTTATCGCGAAAGAAAGGATGCACATCAGTACTGTGACCAAGCCTGGGCTGACGGCTTTGTTAAATACACTGGATAAGCGGTACAACATGCCCTCCGCACATATTTTAGCCAGGTCGCCATACCGAAGCTAACGTTACACAAAAAATGTAAACGGAGAGTCGCAGCGGAGCTGAAAAAGAGTATTTTTCGCTGCTACAAATGACGTGGTCAAGCCGTAGGATCACTGCGTCTGGTACTGCCATACTCGTTCTGCACATACATATTTAAAGACTGTCCAGTAAAGTTCACAGACAGTGCTTTAAAAAGTGCTTTTCTGCAATGCACTTTAGTAAGTGTGATTACTGACTTTAATATTAATGTTTACACCAGGCTTATTTGTCAGTGCTTTATGTTGTCATGGTAATTATTACATGTCATTGTATTATAAGGCTGGATGTTCAACAAATCAGTCACTGTGATTAAAGTAGTTAAAATATAAATAAATAATGTCATTCATGTCAAATTCATGCATCACCTAATTTAATCAATATAACAGTGAAGAACAGTTTGTTTAATCCATCTAATATTGTGTTAGTCGTACAATAACTTTTTTGTCTTTGTCAAATAATACAGCAGATAATGAGCTTAAAAGTAATCGCATTTTAAATCGCAATCGCAATATTGGTGAAAAAAATCGCAATTAGATTATTTTCCAAAATCGTTCAGCCCTACTCCCATTACATTTCAAGACATTTTTTGTATGTGGTCCTCCAGTGCCAAAGAGCCCCCCCAGCATTCTTGTGCCAGCTGTCCGTTCCTTGCTGCTCCTTTACATAGCAGCTCATCCACAGTGGGGTTACCACAGAAATGCTCCAGAAATACCAGGGTGCCTGCTTGCCCTCACCCATGTAGTTGGGTGTAGCTTTTTTTTTTTAGGTCGCAACCAGCTGCTTTTAACACTTCTGTCATATATCCCTTATGCAAACAGATTAATTTGTCACTGCATAATGACACATTTTATCAATGCATAATTCCTCCCTTAATGCGTCATGTTATGCTGTGGTTGGTTCATTCTGTACTTGTCCAGACATGTAACATCCTCTCTTAGGAACCAATAAACAAACAAACACAGGCCCACAGACAGACTCTGTCTGTTATTGTTGGGATTCCCTGCTCTATGACGCATCATGGGATTGACCAAGTGTTGACCTCATCACATAGCAGGAGGAAAAACACACCCTGCTGCCTGCTGTGTGGAGTTCTTGGTCTAGGTTCTCCCAATCCTCCGCATATTTTATTTTTTGGCTGTACGGCGTTTCTAACCCCATTTTGTTACAATGAAAGGAAGAGTTATACTCCCAGTGCCATGTAACCAAAACATTTCCAATACACCCACACAGGAACTTCGTCCCTCTTAGAGCACAGGGAGGGGAATCCCCTGCTTTTTTTGTGCCAGGTACTAACTGGGCTAAGTGTGCAACGCCCGTAGCTTATTGAAGGGCTATGAGGGAATGTATGTGTTTGGCAAGTTTATATGTGACCCAGCTGTTTTGCGAATGCCAGGGGCCACCAAGGGTCGGGAATGATGTAAGAGCGCGAGAAAAGAGGAAGGGAAAGGAGGGGAGGGGGCGACCCACGGAGGCCGATATCTGCTGTGGAATTCCTGAGTTCCCACTCCATTCTGTTTTTGGAACACAATTGTCTGGTATTTGGTTGATCCTCCCTCTGCATTTGTCTCACTCCATTTCTGCACATTTTGCCCTGCAGACCTTCATGTTCCCATTTATATTTGGAACATTGTTTGTCTGAAGTCTTGAGTACATGTTTGTCCGTTTGAGACACTTAAAGACTCCTACTTTCTCTCGTCAACTGTGAGGTTTGGTATGTTTAAAAAAAATTGAAGACACACTGCTTTTGACTTTCTCACAAGCGCTGCCAACTTACACCAGTTGTTTGCATCGTCAGACTTTTAAGTAGACCTGAACAGTAACTTGCAATCATCAGTTCTATTCACAGACTAATGACAGCCAGCCTAATGTTGACACTGACTGTCCCAGTCAGGCACCTGGCCTGACAAGGACAGTGAATAGTCATCCTGCAGAGTTTCAGTTGGTCTCTGTCCTTAAGCCTGAATAGCTGTGACTTCCATCAATGACAGTATTATATCTTGTGAGGCTAAAAGCACAGAGTGGATCTGTGTAGTTAGGCTAGCAGACAGGAGAAAGCCTGTGTAATCAAAAAGGCCTTTTTTTAAAAGCCAAAGAACCCCTCACTCTCTGTCACAGCCCAGTGATCGTTGCCCTAGAGACACTTCCGATGAGTCATGTGTTTTTAAAGATAACATTCCAGCGTTGTTCCGCAGCCTTATCAATCATGCATGAACTTTGACCCCTGTCTCAGTCAAGGCAGCTACAAACTAAATGTCTGCATGGAGCTGGACCTCATCAACCATCAACACTGCACGCACACTGTTGTGATGGTTCATAGAGACACAGAGTCAGTGGTTGTGGTAATAAAGACAAAGCCCGCCATGTGTGTGTTTTCGTGTACTTGTTCTTTGTACAGTACCTGAACAAACCCAGCAGGATGTAGTCCAGTTCAAGTACTTAGCTTTATCAAAATAGAGCTTGTGTTGTGTTTTAATTTTTAAAAAGCAACATTTCTGCAACAAAATGACTTATGATGACCTATGACATGTACAGTGTTTGGGAAGTTACTTTTAAAAAGTAGTGTTTGCTCGTTACTCTTTACTTCTTAAAGAAGTAATCAGTTACTTTACTTAGTTACCCCCAATGGAAAGTAACTTTTTACTTTACTCGTTACTTTTACGTTACTTTTAAAAGCAGGGGTCTCTGGCAGAGATTGAAGTTAATTATACAAAAACTATCTTTGACCATAAAGCCAATCTCTGGTTTATCAGTGAAGTGTCTGAACTCCACTGCAGGCTGGATTCTCTACTCACAGAGTGACGGCTGATTCATTATGAACGAGTCCAGCGCGGGTTGAATGCACGTCAGCAGGTCATCGGCGTTACACGGTGTTAGTGTATACTATGTAACGTCTGTATCGACCTGTACCGGTTGGGCAGCCACAATGGTCCGTGCATTGCTGTAGACACATGCAGCCTCTTTTCTGGAAATCCTTGCGTGTTCGTGCAACCAACATGTACCGTGTATGTATGAGGCCATCTCCACCGCATCCATCTGTGAGGTTGTCAGCTTTGTGTCTGCCTGGCTCAGAGCGCCGTCCACCAAAAAGCCACGAAGCTTAAAACGCTCTCAAAAGTTAGCTTTGGCTGCTTCTCGCTTGCCATGATCACTCTGCTACCAGCCTCTGTCACTTCCTGTGTGGAGCTTGTGAGCACGCAGCTGAGAAGGCAGCGTTGCTGTCAAATCTGTCCCTGGGAAAAGTAACGTTGCGCCGAATTGAAAAAGGAACTACGTTTCGTTACCAAATTTTCAGTAGTAGCGCGTTACACTACTTTTTACCCGAAAAAGTAGTTAAGTGACTTTGTAACGCGTTACACGTATATAGTATATATTTGTTGAAGTTGCATGTCTTGTCTTCTGCACAGATTGAACGGCGCATGGAGTTGGTGCGCGTGGTGTCCCACAACACACACAAGAGGATGGTGTCATGTCTACAGGGACACATCGGCGCAGACGCAGAGAAGAGACATGTAAGACATCAAGAGTGTTACAATAAAACCTTTGTCAAAGCTCCAGTCCTTTTACACAAACAAACTAACCAGGTCAATCAACTGTTCCAGGATGTGTAATAACTTTATTTATTTTTTTTATACACACAATTGTTGAGATGTTTTCATTCAAAGTGTCCACAGTAGGCCTACAGTCCATGATTTCTCCCTTTGTGTTCTTTACCCCACATCACCCAAAAACGCACTACAGTCCGTACCACGCCTCTATACAGGAAATGGTCAGGTAAAAACACTGATTACTTATTATTCCACCTCTCTGGTTCTCAGCACCACTTGCTCCATTTCCCATTCAGACATCTGTCATCTTTACTCACTATGCATGGCACTTTGGGATTCTCTGGTCAAAAAACAGGATGTTGCACACTCATAATTGTTTTGCACAGATGTAAACCGTGTGACAGTAAAAACGAGCTCCAGTGGTGGCCTTTGATAGACGTCTCACTTTCCTAGTTTGCGAGTTATTTCCCATTTAACATCTATATTTTCCTCCTTTGCTCAGAAAGCTCTCTTCCTGACTGTAAATTTTCTCCTCAATGGAAAGTCCTTGAAATTCCAAATACTGTCAAACGTCAAATATTGAAGCTGCTGTATAGAAATCAGTACATTTCTGCATATTTTGAAGTAGTTTATGTCTCGATATAAGTCTAATCATTGTCTGCATCTGTCCCTGTTCCACACAGAAAAAGCTTCCTCTGACTGCACTATCCCAGGCAATGGTGGAAGGCGGAAACCAATTGGGAGAAGACTCCTTGATTGGGTGAGTTTGTAATTGAATGACGGGCCAGATAACCAATTGCTCCTCCTTGGCAACTGTTGCTAATGGAGCAGATGCACCCCAGAGAGCGTGAAATATGAGGCCACGTGTCCAAGGGCAAGCAATCTGCCCAGTTTTGTGTTGACGACACTTTTACTAGTTCCCTTTATAGATCATTCATCGTGACCGAGAGAAACACACCAAACGGAAGCAGACAGTTCTTAGTTGAGGATCTAGAAAGTGAATGCCTCCAGATCTTCACAGCAGCAATGTGTCTGTCTGGAAGTAATGAGGAAGGGAAAGTACGTCAGTTGTTCTGCTAGTAAATGTGATGCATTCATGTCGACTGTCAGCTGAGACTGTTATTTTTTATATGTAGAGTCTTAGGGGTTTCATTTCTGGGAAAACTGTGGCCCAAAACCCCTGATTCATGATGGCAGATGAGGTGTCTCTAGGCCACTATGCTCCAGGCTTTTACAGCTGGAAATAATCACATCACAATAACCTGGATTAGTTTTCATTTATTGACTGGGAACATATTGTCTTCCTTCTGAGTTGTTATGTTTAGTCAGGAAGATTGAATGCTAATTTGACCTCTTTCTCTTTCTTTGTGCTGATGTGTGTGTTAACAGCAAGATGATGGAAGTGTGCGGCGAGGCAGAGAATCGCCTGGCATCAGAATTGATGCAACATGAGCTGCAGATAGAGAAAGATGTTCTGGATCCCCTCAGCCAGTTAGCTGAGGTAAGAAACCTCACACCTGCTGGACGTAACGGAAACGAAACACAACTTAAATATTTAAAGTTATTTCAAAGCTCTTGGCTTGTTTTTTAGGTGCTGCTGCAAAATAGGCTCGGAAGGAACTTGTTTTGGTGGAACATGTGTATGTTCAAAAGTTGTTTTAGTGGTGCAACAGAAAACTCAGATTGGACAGATAGTCTAGCTAGCTGTCTGGATTTACCCTGCAGAGATCTGAGAAAAGGTTAACCATAGTCCTCAGAAATCGACCAGAGTTTAAAATGCCAACACAAAGGAAGCCCAAGGCAACGGATATCCGACCTTAATGAGTGAAATCCGGATTTTACGGCGGCAACGGAGCAATCCCGGAAGTGGAACGTCAAGGATATAGACTACATACACCCCTACTGTTTACTTTCTTTGGTCTAATGCTAATGGAATAGATTAATTAATAGCATCTTTGTATTTCTGTCTTTTGGGTTTAACTGCCCAGTCACATGGACTCACATTGGCCTGTTGTGGTAATGTGAGGTTGGAGAAGTCAAGACAAAACTGTTTTGAATCCCGGTAACATGAGCTAAACAGGACTTTTCTCTTTGTCATTACAGACTGTGGTTTGCCATCTGTTAATCCCACGTTTTTCAAACATAAGTAACTGTTGGCTATCTGACATCTTTTTTTTTTAATCTACTGTATAAACCTTGCATTCTGGGTTGATTTTTGTACAAGCTACACTGCTGTTTGGTTTGGAGAGGCCAAGATCTCTGTTATAGGTGTCTTGCTGTAATCATTTTGTGCCATTTAAATGTAAATGTCATAATATCACTTACTGTACTCAACAAACTGAAATAAGAGTAAATGTCCCAAGAGTTTAAATCAACCTTTACAAACTTGCAAATAATTACAGGTTTTTTCCTGTTTTACTGTAAAAGAAAGAAAGAAAGGCTAATCAGGAGAAAAATACTAGGAAAGTCATCCAGGAAGAACAATCACATCTTCACTGTCATTGTAACTTGTCAGGCTCATTGACTTGTGGGTGTTTTGGATCAACTTTTTGTAGGTGGACATTCCCAACATCCTGAAGCAGAGGAAACAGCTGGCCAAATTGGTGCTGGACTATGATTCTGCCAGGGCAAGGTTTGTCCGTCTACAGCTCGCTCTCTTTCATCAGGTTCTATGTGTGGAGTTTTAATGCATCCAGACAGAGTAACAGTTTTTTTTCAAGACTTAAAACAACTCCAGGTACTAGTCTCATTCCCTTTTCCAATGTGCCCTTGTCTTTCTCAACTCAGATGGTTGCAGGCAACCAAGTCAATAATCTCAGGAACAAACACTCAAGCACTGACGGCCAAGGCTGACCTACTCAAGGAGGAGATGGATGAAGCCATGAACAAAGTGGAGCTTTGCAAGGTAACCAGCATTGATATACTGTACATCACTCATCATCAGTTTTTATATAGAAGCTATTGCTTGATTACAGTCTTGTTTAGCAAGATCATAGCAGGCCAGGAAACTGGAGTTAGGGCTCATCAGAAGTTTATTTGGGAAAAGAATAGCCACAGCAACAACTGGACTTCCCAAGACCCTTGGGCCCTCTGACCCAGTTTGCTGACGCACAACACTGAAAATGCCCCGTCAGCTCAGCGTGTGTGTGTGTGTGTGCGTGCGTGTTTGTGTGTGTGTATGTGTGTTGAACTGATTCACTGGATAGTTTTAGTGTGTAGTAACTGCGTGATGCGTCAGGTTTTCTATCCAGTAAGGGTCCAGTCGTGTGTTTCCCCTCCAGAAGTTCTCCCTCCCAGTACCACTGAGTCCTGCCAACAGGAGGATTAATGACTCATGTAGCGCACAGACCAGCAGCTTAGCTGACCGCTAACGTCTGTCCTTGTGCCACCTGAAATACACATTCATTTGATGGATGCCACTGTGTAGAGGGGATGGAAGATCTTTAATCTCTATAATTACTGAAGAGTTTACAGACTGTCTGTGACTGTATTATGATTATGGCTATCATCTTTGATTTGATTTTTTATTTATCTCGAACAAACAGTATGTTGTAAAAGAAAAAACTAAAGAAAAACACAAAGATAAAAACACAAACATAGACAAATCAGCTTTTACCAAAGAAAAAAAAAAAAAAGGATAAGTCTGAGAAGGAGCAGGCGGAAGCATAATGCTTATATAGTCCTGCCCCTACTTCACAATATCCTATTATTACAGGAAACAATCAAATAGATATGCATATACAGCATACAAAATTGTAGGTCATACAACACTTGCACTTACAACAGTAAAACAAAACACTTAAAAAAACACTTACATAACATTTCAGTTCCTATATTCAGGTCTGCTTTCTGTATTGGTCAAGTATTGTTTTCTTTAATCTATTTTTGAAGTGCTCTAACTGTTGACAACTCTGTTTTTATCATTCAGGATCAACTTGCTGCAGACATGTACAGTTTTTTCTCAAAAGAAGGGGACTATGCCCGCTTTTTCGTAACAGTAAGTACAGCTTGTCATCAGCAAGCCAAAAATGTGTCTGCATGAGTTTTTTTTGTGAGAAAGCTCACAGCTGCAGAGTAATGGGGGGGAACACAGATGTTGGCCAGCCATTTTATTTACTTTGCTGTCATGTCTTTCACGGCTGGTCTTATTCGACTCACCCCCTAATCTATTTCTCTTTGTGGTTTTTGTTTCTGTAGCTCTTAGAAGCTCAAGCTGATTACCACAGAAAGTCTCTCACTGTTCTGGAAAATGTCTTGCCAACCATCCAGGATCAGCAAGGTATACTACATGCAAACGCACCTTTATGCAAACATAGTCATTTAACACTACAACGTTGTAAAAAATAATTACATACAAGAAGGCTCTGTGCGGCACATAATATGGGACCTCCTTTTACGCATTTCCTGAAGAAAGCACCTTTGACTACCCCTGTTTTTCTTTGCTTCCTGTGTTGTTCGGCCCCTTTTAAACAAACCTTTTCCTGTTAGGCACAGAGACGTTTGAGAAGCTGTCCCAAAGGTGTGCCGACATGTAGTTGCTAGGAGGAGAAACACTTTTCTTATTCGCTCTTCCAACTGGCTTGAGAAATGAAACCCAGCTACTGTACCTTTCAATTACATCACTCTGGTCGGTTTCTCTAACTACCAGAAATTACATCAGCTGCGGTAATTGTCAAAGGCCACGACTGAGGTCCAGATATTAAAGAATAGCCTTTTGTTTCCACCGCTCTGCTCTCCAGAAATAATCTGATTTTCCTTTTTACAAATGCAATGTCTCCTCTCAGAGCCTTTTTGCAGTCCTGACGCTGTCTTATTCAAGGGCTTGTTTGTTTTTTCTGTATTAAACGCATGTGGTCTAAACCAGACGAGCCTGGTCTCTTAGCATGTGGTGATGACTCACGAACTCCACAAATACACACACCCCCCCCCCCCCAACCCTTCTCCCATCACACCCACCTGGGTTTTGCAAGCTCTCCCCCTCCTCGCCCCCCTGCCTCCTGTGTACACTAGCAAATTAGCTCACACACACACGCACGCATGCACGCACACACACACACATGCACACAGAAAGAGGATTGAACAGTCACCCCTGCTGACGAGGACCATGTGGTTATTATTTGACAGCACCTTGTAGGGGGAGTGAGGACTGGTTAGGAAAGTGGCGTGAATGAGAGTTGTTGACCCAGAAATCTGCCATCCAGACCAGCAACAGGCTTGTTCACTGAGTCCTGGGCCAGTGCTGTTTTATTTTTGTATTCATTAAACGGGTCCTACAAATAATCTGCAGCCTCTTTATTACAACACTTGATTTATGTCTCTTCAGATTTGAAACCATGCAAATGAAACTACAGTCTAGCATCGCTGCCACTCTCTTCACCATTCATTGTTCTCTTTGTGTTTAGACTCGTGGACAGAGAAGCCTGCATTTGGCACTGGGCTGGATGAACACCTGAAAAGGAGTGGAAGGGAGATCGCCCTGCCACTAGAAGCCTGCGTCATGATGCTCCTAGAGACTGGCATGAAGGAAGAGGTAAGGAAGTTAAGAAGTGAAAAGAGATTTGACAGGAACAGTACAAGGAAACCTGCGCTGTTCGTAGCATCCGACATGATTATTCTACTGTGTGGGTAGAAATGCAGAAGTATTGATCTGAAGATCTGTAAAATGAAATTGATATGGATCATCCTTAATATGAATATAGCAGCAAACAACTTTTTGCAATGTAAATCAGGGGTGTCACAATTTCGATTTTAAATTGAAAATCGTTCGATATTCATGTGCACCTCGTTAAACTCTAAGAAACTAAAACATTATTATTGCAAAGTAACCTGCCATCTAGTTGCTCTTATTGTGGCATTGCTGTCCCTGTTGGAAAAGAATTCGAGGTCAAATCGAATCATGGATTTGGAGAATCGTGTAAGATATAATTGAGTAATGGCATCCTGTGCAGAGATTGAAGTCCCTCTCCCTCTGTGTGTATTATTCAGTATTTTGAGTACAGCTCCTTTAAATGATAACCAGCAGACCAGCAGTGCTTTAGAGGTCTCTTCTTATCTAACGCCAAGCTATTTTCTCGCACAGTACTTTATAGCATGACTTGACTGCTCCTTTGTTTTCCTTGCCTTACCATGTAAGTAAAAGAAGTGCTGGCGTAGCTCATTAAAAGTCACATGGAGCTGTGGCTGCGATTAGCGGCTCCGCTGGTCATTGACATAATTGAAACCAAGACTTGCTGTTTGTTGAACTGTTTGTTCACATGCACATCTTAAGACTCAAGGCGATGGGCAGGAAGGAGACAAACTATAAACATCTCTACAATGCTGTTCCAAAGAAACTGTTGCCCTTTATGCTACAGTTAAGATTTATGAAATGTTTGTGATGCCCCTCCCCGATACAAATTTAGAATACAATAGAATCTACTTGTCTCCTGTTCATAAATCAGTTTCATGTTGGTGTGTGTACGTGTCTGTGCAAAAAAGAGCGAGAGAGAGTGCTAGTGTTGACTGCAAAGCCTATTCATTCCTGGGTGAGTCCAGTCTGTGTCATTATGGTGTGAAGACGGCCTTTGTTTATGTGTCAAAGTAAAGAGATCGCTCTGCTGTGAGTGGTGGGTGTGTTTGTTTGCCTGCTTTTAAGGTTTCATTATTTGCAGCTGGCAGGGGGAGTTCATGTTGTGGATTCATACCGAGTCTATCTGTAATTGAATGTTAGGAAAGTGTGTACAAGTGTGTAGGTTTCAATGAAAGCACAGTGTCTTGTGTGCACATTGAATGCCTGCTTGTATCTTTGTTGTTGTTTGCCGGCAACGTTACAGTGGTTTTTGTCTTTGCGCGTGTTTGTGTGTCAGGGTCTATTCAGAATCGCAGCAGGTGCGTCCAAGCTAAAGAAGCTGAAGGCAGCGCTGGACTGTTCCACTTCCCAACTGGAGGAGTTCTACTCTGACCCCCATGCTGTCGCTGGTACGTCCCAAACCAGAATTAATTTCTGTGTTTCTTGATGTATTACTTGGACAAATTATCCGATATGTTTAAAATCTAGAAAAAACAACGGTTGTTTAACTTAGGGCAGTAAAATGAATTTAAACGTCAGTATTTGTGTTGTCACGTCATCTCAGAATGTACTAGCCACTGTCTCAAACCTGCCCCCTAAAATGTTTGAATGGCGTAGGAATTCCCAATTAAAAATGGCTGAACTGTATTTGATATTTTACTAAATGAATTTGATAATTCACCAAACAATTTGAATGCTATAATGAAACTTTGTTTGCCTGGAAAAGTGGTTGAAATAATTAAAAATATCTGTGGATTTGTGGTTTCAGGAGCACTTAAGTCCTACCTGAGGGAACTCCCTGAACCTCTAATGTCTTACCAGCTTTATGATGAATGGATCCAAGCATCCAGGCAAGGCTCATACCATTTTCACTGGGAATAAAATGTACCAATAATGAATGGGCCTATCACTGTACAGCAATGAGAAACAATAGGATGATTCATCTGGGGCGTTTAGTCATCTGGAGATTGGACTAAAAATGTGCTCTGCTTTCATTTTCTATCTCTCCAGTGTGTCAGACCCAGACAAGAGGCTCCAGGCCCTTTGGGTTGTATGTGATAAGCTACCAAAGAACAACAAAACCAACCTGAGGTTAGTTGTTTAAACCTACCAGAGAAAGGTCACGACGGCAATGCTTAAATTCCCTTGGTTGTATGAGACAATGTTTACACCTCACACAGCTCAATAAATACGTTGTTTCCCTGCAGGTATCTGGTGAAGTTTCTAACCAAACTGGCTCAGGACAGCGAGGTCAACAAAATGACTCCTAGCAACATCGCTATCGTCCTGGGACCCAACCTGATGTGGGCCAAGACTGAGGGGTAAGAGGGGGTCGAAAGGAACGGGACGATAATGTTGCTAATACAGTATTACATGTAGTGACTGTTTTTTTTTTTTTGTCATTTTCAGGTTCATAATTTTGGGTTTCCACCAGAAACCATGTTTACATGCTTTAGTGTTCAAAAAACACTTTATTTTAATTTTTCTCATACAGTTTGTCTGAATGTACCTGTATTCGCCAAACGCTGAAACGCTCCGTTTTAGCACCTGTCTCTTTAAGCTCCCCTCCTGAAAAAGCCCAGTCTGCTCTGATTGGTCAGCGTTTCCGGGTCAACCGCATCTGCACTCTCTGCGTCTGCACCGTAATTGCAGCCAGGGAATGACTGTAACAGCACTGTAGCAGCATTCCCTACCTATATATCTATATATATATAGATATAGATAGATAGATAGTATAGTTGTGACATCACAACTGTACGGAAGTCCTGACGGCTAGTTTAAAGGCAGCATTTCTTTGTGGTTTGAGCGTTTTGATACTTTTACAGTATTTATATAGCACCTCGACCTGATTCATTCATAATTTAAAAACATGGAAATCTCACTTTTTACAATGTGGGATCTTTAAAACAAGCAAATCTAATAAACTCTTAGTTTCTTTCTTAGTCTAGGGTGGTGGAGAGGATAGCCTGGTATTTTAGCCTGTCCCTCATTTTGTTAGAAACCATGTCATTTTTGCTCATCTGTACGTGTCCACCCAGGAGTCTGGCTGAGATGGCTGCAGCTACCTCTGTGCACGTGGTAGCCATCGTGGAGCCCATCATCCAGCACGCTGACTGGTTCTTTCCTGAGGGTAGGTTCTGTGTTTTCTCTGCAGCAGTCGTTTTCAGTCTGACCTGCTTCGTTTTTTTGCTCTGTAGCCAATCAGGGCCTATTTTACACCAGGGATTCACGGTGAATATGATTGATTGTAACTGCCGAGCAAGAAAGAGAGTCAGCAGTAATCAAAGCTGCCTAGGACCAATTAAAATCATTGCTGTGTCTGCCCTGGCTCCAACTGTGGTTTGCACTTTAGAGGGTCAGCTCAAAGGCTACAATGAAAACTTACAAAACAGATGTCACATATTCCCCCTAATTCAGCTTCAAGAAGTCATTCAAGTACCACTAAGCTGCCTTTTTCAAGATATTTTCCATAAATCCAATTTGTTGGTAACCACCATTATTGGATGAAGACTGTTTTTCTTGCGAATTTTTATACCAAAGCCTGCGTGCTCTTCTGTAAATTTATCACAGGCTGTAAATTACACCTTCACCTCTTTGGTCTAAACATTTTGCTTTATTGTCATTTTGTATCTAGCAGGCTAATCAAAGCCAGTGTGCCTTTAGTCCCTGTATGTCAGGCCAAGGTGATGATGGACCGTCTGGTGCTCGTACAGAGAAATATGATGTGTCAGTGGCTTGTGCTGTCATGTTAAAATGATAAGAACCTCAGTTATTTACTGGTTATTTCTGTGTCTGAGATTCTTTCACAGTCTCTAGACCATTTCAGGATGTGAGCCTTATAATTGGTATGAATCTAAGCATGTCTCTTCTGTGGTATACTGTTGACCTGTGAAGGATGTTTGCACGAACAAGAAAAAAGGAAAATGAAGGAATACATAGTGTTTATGCCAGTTAATAACAAAGATAAAGCTGATGATGAGCATCTGTCAAGATCGTGACTTGACTGCCTGCCCAGTTTTCATTTAGTTTGAACTCTAACTGGCCGTCTGATGTCAACTCATTTTACCCAGAAAACCTTGTGTTTTGGGGTTTCCTTAATTTAGATTCAGGTTACAAACTGCCCAGCAACTCACACCAGGGCTCCACTTAGATAAAGACCGACAAACGCATGGTCTAGTGTTTAATGATGAGTTGCCAGTGCACCCCACGTCTCATGTTGAGGTGTCCTTGAGCAAGGCTTTAAACAACCCCAATGGATCTGAACATTAACTTAAAATTAGGGCTGTCAGCATTAACGCGTTAATCGCAATGCGATTAAGGGCCGAGCATAATGCGTTAATTTTTTTTAATCGCATGCCGCCATTTATTAATTTATTTTACACTTCACTCGGCTTCGCGTCGTGCCTAACAACGCCCCTTAACGCCCTAGAATCTAGCTAGGCTACTATTTTGACCCTTTGCCGCACCGTTACTTATCATCATGCTGCCGTACTTCCTCGTAACACATCCTGCTGCTGCAGGCTGCAGGCATGATGGAGAAAGACAGCAGCAACACAATCCTGAATGGCGCTTTTTATTTTTTTAAAACTCCCGGACGGCTCAGTAGACAAGTCAAAAGCCATATGCACGTTGTGTAAAGCCGAAATAAAATATCACCGAAGCACGTCAAGCTTGAGCTACCACCTACGAGCTAATCATAGTAGTACAGTTAACGTGACTACATTCCTTATTAGAAAAATGTAAAGGTTACAAATGTCATGCTGTAGCATCCGGTTTTTGAACCATTTTGTCTGTATAAGCAAAGTGTTAGTGTTACATCTCAGTTAATTGCTGTGGTGTAAGGATAGGGTTTTTTAGTTAGGTACTTGGAGGAATTGTGCAATAATGAAAAATTCACACATTTTTCTTTTGTTTACAGTAAATATATAATAAACAAATACAAATCTTAAAGTCAAGTTCATAAAATAACTTTCTTTGCATTCATTTGATTCGCAATCAAGATCCACTGGTAAGAATGGCTTTCCATTGTTAATATGTACTTAAAAACTGTTCTGATGCAAAATAATAGAATTTTAATCGTGATAAAACATGCGATTAATCGTGATTAACTATAGAAATTCAGCGATTAATGACGATTCAGAAAAAATTAATTGTTTGACAGCCCTACTTAAAATATCATCGTTTGCAACAAAAGGAGGCTGTCTAAGTTCCAAGTCCATGGTCTTTAATGGCACACTCGATTTACATATGTAGCGTGCTTTTTTTGGCGACGATTTTGAAAGTTGATTAATTTACCTAGAATCAATATTTTTTACCAATGAGTCACCTAAATATTTTCTGTTTATACGGTACTGCTGCCGGCGACTACATCATATCCGTTTCTCGCAAAACAGACCGAGAGCAGAAAATGCAGAAAATCCATGTTATGTACTTCTTTACAAATGAAATAAATGTCAGACTGACTGACATGTGATGTGCATTCCTTTTTAGAAAACAATTAGTTTTTTTTAAATATGTCTCATGATATATTGTCACTAGACGTGTATTATTCAACTTTAGTTTTTTGTCAAAGAAGAAAAAGCATATCACAATACTCAATACTGTCCAATCACAATACTTCTAGAATAGCAATAAGTGAAAATCGCAATACAAATTGAATCGGCACCGATGTATCGGGACAGAAGCGTCCCAGCCCTAGTATTATAGTAGTTTGTATTGGTTAAATCTCATCTTCTCTTTCCTGCAGATGTGGAGTTCAATGTGTCCGGCATGTTTGCAATGCCTACACCTGCATCCAACCACAACAATCACCTTGATTATGACTGCAGCACCATTGAGAGGAAGAGGCCTGGCAGTATGGTCGGACCAGAGAACGACACGACGCGCAAAGACAAGTAATCAACCTGCAGTTCCTTAGAACAGTTAACCTCTTTGGAAACCACCTTGTTTCCAAGACTTCTCTGGCCCCCAGCATTTCATTACTTACTTCAATTAATTGCTTTAGAAATAATTTTGCCTTTAATCCAGTTGCTTTTTCTGACCCCGTTTTTTGCTTCTTGTACATTTTGGGGTAGATTTGATACAATCCTTTTAATATGATTCTTAACACTGTTTTTATTTGCTACTCTCTGTGTGCTCTGGACTTATGGTGATTCTCTTCCCTGGTCTAATCTGTGACTTTTTGATCAAAGTGTTGGTGTTTTTTTTTCTTTTTCTCCTTCACTGTCTCCCCGCTCTCCCCCCCCCCCCGTGTAGCACCCCTAACAAGCACTCGGACCACACCCTTCGTAGAGGCAGTAACACCTTAGGTAGAAAGCAGCACACTTCGCCTGCCTTCCAGCCTCCTTTACCCCCTGTGGAGGCTCCGGGGCAGGGGCACGGGGCTGCGCAGGTCCCCCAGCCCTCAGCTGAGCCCCAGCCACAAGCTCCATCAGGGGGTCCGGGGCCTGACGCTGCCCAGCAAAGTTTGGCACAGAGTCTGGCTGCTCTGGCAGCCGCTCAGCAGCTTCTAGCCCAGCACACAGAGGAGCTGAGGTAAGGGCTGCATCTCTGCTGCTGCCGCTGCCGCTGCTGCTGGGGGATGACACAGCATGCCATACAGACAGACACACACACACACACACACGCAAACACACACGTGCAAACACACACAAACATGCACATTTATACTTTCAGTGTTGATGTTCTAGGAATTAGTGCCTTCTCTGTGAGGTCAGTCTGATTGGCTTCTTGAAGTATAGTGGATTAATAATGCATGTTTCACATTCCCTCCTCGGTCACTATGGTTTAGCTTGTTTTTTCTCTTTGCAAAACCACAAGTTTTCTTAAACCACCACCAGGTCCAGCTATGCAGACTTGTCTGAGTTCAGCCCACAGACACGACACAACAATAGCTGCTGTCATTCTGCTAGTAGTCACTCCCAGGGCCTCTCGGCTTCCCGTCCCTCTGCTCTCCTCCCCAAATCACTGGAATCAGCAGGAACCTCACACTAACTGGTCCAAACTGCTTTGAAAAGCCTGGACATTGGTGCCTGTTATGCAGCGACTGAAGGGTGCCTTTGATTTAGCTGGTGAAAGGGCAACCTTCATATCTCGACAGATAGCATAGCACTGTCCAGTTCAGCATTCTTTTGGCCCTACAGACTCTGTTGGGATGGTAGATTTAGATGAGACACCCAGATTAGATTTGTGAGGTTTATCATTGTAGCTGTTTGACATTGGGCCTCTAACCTTCAATTTAAAAAAAAAAAAAAAAAAACATTCAGCAGGAGATGATGTTATATAAGCAACACCCTGAATTTCAGAAAGCTTGCCGGTTTTAAAGACCTTCTTTTTTTTTTCCTTTCTTCTCTAAAGCAACCCAAAGCAACGTGACTCTACACCGGCCCCGACCCCTCTGCTCCAGAGGAATGGCTCGGGAGGAGGGGCCCCCGCTGCAGGGCAGCTGGGCGCTGGGACCCCCGGGGCTGGATCCATGGGGCCCAGTCCGCATATGATGCGCAGAGGTAAGAGTTCATTTGGCAAATCTCTCCGCATGTTTTAGCATTTTTATTAGAACCTTGGAATGCTAATCCTCCATTTCAGTTAACCCCCGATGTTCTGCTGGAACTCGACACTGCTCTTAGTCCCAAAAACCTCCCCACACGCCGAGCTAGTCCCGCACGTGGCTGCCAGACCCAACTGCTCGGATCTTTTTTTAACTTCACCGTCACGTGCACTTTCTTCCTCTTAAAACAGAAAATTGGTTCTAGAGCCTTTTTGATCACTTACAATGCTCTACTATTGTTTAGCCCCAGCCTACATCTGTGAACTCAGAACTGTTTCCAGTCTTTATGCTATGCTAAGATGAGCTAACTGGCTCCTGATGCTAGCTTCATATTTACCGTTCAGACATCAGTATCATCAATCTTCTCGTCAAACTCAGCAAGAAAGTGAAAACGTGTATTTCCCAACATGTCAAACTATTCATTTAACACTACCTGTTTGTTGCCTCCTCTCAGCTTTTATTGCTGGCTTCAATTCAATTTATTGTTGTATTATTTAATTATTTTTTTTAATTCTCAAAAACAAACAATTCTCCCTCCTTTTTTAGTTTGTATTCATATTTCTGGTGTTGGTATTAGTATTACAGTGGGAGCTTTGTATGTAAAGAAACATGTCTTATTCATATAAATATTCTATAAATTGCATCATAAATATTCTAAATTGCATCTGGTAACGTTTACAGATGGCTGTATACTGTATAATGTTTTCCACCCATAATCACAAGGTTGCCCATCAAATTTCAGGTACCAAGAAGCAGGCTCCTGCTCCTCCCAAACCGATGAACCCTCCCCCCAGCCAGCCCTGTAACTCCTCCTCCGGGTCGTCCCTCAGCCCCTCCCCCAGACCCCTGTCCATCCACTCGCCCACCTCGCCCACCTCTCCCACCTCACAGCCGTGTGCCACGCCCAGACGCTACTCCAGCAACCAGTCCCCGATCCAGGCGCCGAGCCATCCCCCTCCGGAGCCTCCGTCACAGGCCAGCCCTCCGCCCCAGCCCGGTGCGGACCAGCAGAGCGCCGAGCCCTCGCCTCCAGGCACCCCGACCCCTCCAGACACCCCTCCGCCCTCCGCCGCCACCCAGGATGTCGCTCCTCCCTCCCCGTCTCCCTACCAGTCGGGCTCCCTGCCCCGGCCGCGACCCGTCCCCAAACCCCGGAACAGGCCCAGCGTCCCACCCCCACCGCAGCCCACCGCCCTGGCCGCTGACAGCAACGGGATCTGCCCGACTGTGTACAAGATGATGGGTGAGCGTTGTCTCTCGTGTAGTTATCGCGTGTAGACTTTGTTTTTCTGTTTTATTCACTGCTGAATACTAACCGTGTTGCATTGTAATACCCTCCGCAGGTTAAAGAGGCACTTGTGAGAGGTTTGTGGTTAATCAACCTTTTCACGAGCAACACCTGCACTTCAATCATACCAATCACCAAATTGCCATTTTGCCTGCTGCCTCTATCAGATATTGTGTACCCAGCCCTGATGCACGACTGTCACACTGTGTATCACAGTGCTGGAAGGCTAACCTTTTTTTGATGTTTAGTACTACTCAAAGTGTACAATGGAATAAGCCCCATCCCTTCATTGTTTGTATTGCTTTACATATTCCTTACATTGACGTTATATCTCCTGAACCAACGCCTCCAGTGGGGTTAGAAAGCAGCCGTCTAATACAGAACTTCATATTAAATATAAAAGGCAATGGGCACTTCATTTGGGTGACAATAAAAGACCACCACATGCACTATGACATGTCTTCCATCAGGGCTATCTATTATTTATCATTCCCAGTCACTGTAAGCGTTTGAAACCGAGACCAAATCCAGGTTTCACATGCAGAACTGAACTTACAAACTGGTCATTTTCAAACCCTGGACTGTCTGCGGGTAGATTCTTTTTTTTTTTTTTATTCTTTTTTTATGTGAAGCATTTCATATTGTTTGTCCTTAGGTATTGTGATGATTCTGATTTTTAAAAACCAGTGTCCCCGTATGGAGTATGTGTAACTCTGACAGACATGCATGTTCTCGTCTCGTCTTGCTCAAAATGATGCACATATCCCGACTGTACAACCAGCTTGTATCCAGCACACACGTTCAAAGTTTTAGCTCTTTTGTCAAGCAGTGTATTTCAATGTAAACCGGGGGGGGGTCTATAATGCTGATCACATAAATTCAAAACTGGTCACCTCAAATTAACCCACACTTCACATTTTCCATCCACATTTCCCCACTTGCCTGGCCAAACGTCGCCACCTGCTGTTCAACCGTTGGCCCTGACTGCGCTTCTGTTTCACTGCTGAGCCCCCCCATACCCCTCCACCCCCGCTGTTTAAGCTATGGAAAATATTACACAGCTGCATTGGCTGGCATAATTGCAACAGCTTTAAATGTTTTCATACACCAGGACGATGCTGCACATGTTTGCCATTATTGCCGCTGTTTGTATAATGTGTGCTTAAATAGTGCATTTATCTTTTGAGGATGTTTGTGTCGTGTTCTGTGTGAATGCCTGCAAGCATGACAAACATATTAACCGTTACTTACTAACACTAACTGAACTGGTCTTTTCTAGTTGATTTGATCACTTTTTTTTCCCCCGAGTGCAATTAAGAAAAAGAACATGTTCATGATAGTAGTCCCTGTATACTCAATGTGACTTATCTTTTCCTCATCTTTTGTGTCGCTCTCCAGACCCGGCGATGTCTTTCAAAGGGCTGAGTCGAGTTTTGGTCCCTGAGCTCGCTGTCGAACAGCAGCAGCCGGCGGCGGCGGCCTCCTGCCTGCTTCCTCTCAAAGACTGTGACCTGGACACGGAGAGCACTGTCCTATAGGGAGGAGACCACCACCACATACCCCCCCCCCCCATGCCACTCCTCTCCTCATACACACACCTCATTTAGTCTGCTCGGGTTTTCGTCCCAGCCCCGTATCTGCAGCCCTCCTCTGCCGCCACCACGTTCTGCCAGTCCAGCCTGCATGACGGACTTGTATGACAAAATGTGACAAAATGCACAAAATGCACCTTGATGGAGGTCCGCTGCTCCTGTGAAACAATGGCTATGTAAGTAGATTATGTTTGTAGGGCTGCCGTGACAAAATTGAAGGAAACTGCTCACTTTCCTACAGTAGTTACAAATCTGATGATTTATGTGTTTAATTGTCAGCATTTTAACTGGAAAACCAATTTTACTGCACAGATTACCATCACTAGCTAAGTTAGTTGGATTCCAAAGTCAAAAATCCATACCTGTCAGGTTCTCTTTATATCATATATGTTATGTAACTTATGTAAGTCGATAGATAATCAATCTGCAACAATTTTGATAATCAATAAGACATTTTTAGGTGGAAATACCCCAAAACATGCAGCTTTCATATGTAAACTTGGATTTTGGGAAATTGTGACTGGCATGTTTCACCATTTTTGGACATCTTATAGACCTAATATTTAATTGAGAAAAGAATCAGCAGAATAATGTGAATTGCAGCCCTTCCCATCACATCACCATATTGGGCTTACTTCACCTGTAGCCACGCCACCACGTTCTACAGCTGTCTCCCATTTCCAGTTGCGCGGTTGAAGCAGATGAACTAGCCATTGTTGACTTACAGAGAGTCCTCCTGACCTCCATGATGGTGCCAGATGTGGTCATGAAGAGACTTGTGACACAAAGCCTCGGCACTGCAACTCTCCCCACGCCACCGCTATCTTTATACCGTGCGCCAGACAATCACACGGCACAGGGCCGTCAGACAGCTGTCCTATAAAGCATGGGAACTGGCCGGGGGAATGCCAAAATATGGACTGACGAGACTCGTTTGGAATTTGGTGTGAGGTTTTGCATTTTTCAATGTTGAATAATTGCCTTAGAACAAGAAAATGAAAACGAGGGAGGGGGGAAAAGGTCAGCAGGTGACGTAGAAACCCAAACTGTTGCTTAAAGTGTAGCTGGTGACTGCAGGTTTCCAGTCGTCTCCCAACACTTTTTGTATGGAAACCCCATCTTTTTTTTTTTTCTTCCCCCTCCTGTATTTATTTACCGAGTTAAAAACACACATTCCCTGTGGCTTGACATAATTAATGCAGTCTTTAAATGTAAATCATGCCTTATGGATTCCTCCCAGAACCGTGTAATAAGCATTATATATTTACTGTATGGAGGATATACTTGGCTCCTAGTACTACAGTATTTCCAAGAAGCTGTCTTGGCAACGAGTATGTTTCAGGGACGTAAGGAAGGTGATTTGACCCTCTGCAATAGAAGTCTTGTATGGTTCTGTATTGTACCACAAAGGTTGTGTATTTAAATGTGTTTTTTGGTTGATTTCTTTGGGTTTTATAAGCAGAAGTAGCAGGGTTAACCACGCGCCCAGCATGAACACAGTCAGTATTTTGCCTTTCTGTTTTTTCCATCGATCTTTGTGTTTTCTCCGGTGTTCGCCGGGGAGGGCATTAAACGCAAACAGGCTGTGTGTGAGTGAATGTAGCGAAAGGACAGTTCTTACCAGCCTGAACAGAAAAGATGCATAAACAGCTGATGTTGCACTTGAGCGCAGGCCAATGAGTGGTTTCCCAGTGAACTGGTTCAGAGGATTGTTTTGTTGCAGTCTTTCCCACTGAGCTGAGAGCACGCAGCGCTGTGAAACCTCAGTAGTGATGTGGTGTTAGATTTTTGCCAGGTCAAAAGATACATGCTTTGTTGTATTTTCTGTGTAAGCTTTTGCTTTTTGGCCTCAGATGTAATGCAGAGTGTGGTTCCCAGAGAACTGACCCAATATGGTACCAATGAAGAAAGTCTTGATGGATGCTGCAGTTGCCCTGAAAACAGGGTTTTGTTTTTCAGAGTCAATCAAGCAGTTTAATCCCCTCCTATCTTTCTGCTCTTGTACCTCGCTGCCTTATCCCCGTGCATCAAGCGAGCTCGATATCTCGAGGCTCTGTAAGACAAACAAACGCCATTAAACTAGAAATGATAATGCTGCATTTTTAAGCTCCATAGTTTTGTATGTATGCCGTCTGGTGAGCTAAAATATGGAGTAAAAACATGTTATATGAATGCTTGGTTATACCCCCTTTCCAAAGAAAATAAAGTATATGAAGAAACTAAATCCTGATTTATATTTTTGTGTACAAACTTCAACAGCAGTTTTTACTTTCAAGCATGATATTTTTATAGATCAAAAACATAGCCTTCATTTGAAAGCATTGAACAAAACATAAAGGTCAAACAATTTCAAAACATGAGTAACTTCCCATGAAAACATATAAAACGAATATAAAAGGGAGCCTGTAGGCAACCGATACATAAACCTAACTAGACCAACAGAACTGTATTTATTTTAAACTTAAATATCCAGGGAGGGGTAATGCTACCAGCTGCACATCTTAATACATGAACTGCACCAACATGCAATCGATTTGGACAAAAAACACCATTACTACACTAGTAGCAGCTAGAATTGCATTTTTACGAGATCAGTCACCTCGTAAGCCTGACTAAAGCTGTGCATAAAGAATAAATAAAATGGTACATTTCCTGATGACACTCTTGAATAGGAAAATAAACTAAGACTTGTAGGACACACAAGAATACAATACAAAAAAATGATGAGCAGTGCATAGCAAAAACTGTAAATTTACAATCTCAACAATAGTTAATTGACAAATAGCAACACAGCTACAGGTACACTGTACTGTAGATGAGTCAGGAGATCACCATGACGACTGGAAAAGCAGGAAATGACCATTTACAGTAGGATGTTTTTTTTTCTCTCCCTACATGCCATTTGACATTCATTCAGCAGAAAGATACTTGCTGAAGCCGGGCTGTGTTCACAACACTCGAGAGATACTTGACAAAGTACAGAACTATTAACAGAAGCAAACGACTCAGCTGCCTCTCAACTTTCTGTACTGACAAAAACAAGGCATTCCACCCACACGGTCTATTAAACAGATGATTTCTAAGCCACATTTCACCATGTGCTGATGTAGTCACATAGTTACTGTGGAAAGTGTTCTAAATGATGTTTTGCAAATAAATATGTGCTATTGGATAAATTTAGAGTCCTCGCAGGCAGAAAACTTACAATGCTGATGCTGACTCAAACCTATTGTTTAGAGGCTTTCCAGTTGATGCGCTGCAAACTGGCCTGACTGGACAGATTTCAGTGGCTTCATGTATGATCAGGATGGAGTCCAGTTGGGATGTGACGACTGGAATCTAAATCTTAACGGCATTGTTTTACTCCCATAGAAATGACTGACTGATCATCAAAGAGAATTTAGAAACGTCATTTGCAAAGGACAAAGGTGAACCAGAGCTGGTTGTGGATGACTTTTATCTCCCTGTGTATGGAGATGAAAACTATTATCTTTGTGTTTTATTATAACTCCCATAATAGATGCCCTTTAAATTCACAGTAGGTTAGATGACCACATATCTAAGTCCAGACCAACAATGTTGGAAAAAACTCAGATATCTCCTTTTAAATCAAATCGTGCTGTATGGGAGGCAGTGAGCGCACTACTGTATGAACTGTCTGGCTCTGTACACGCCAACTAAACTACACTTGGGAATCACCTTGCTTCTAGATAACTGTCGTCTGTCTACATCTACGCTTAATCTTTACAATTTTCAAATATGATCTCATAGAAAATATAAACTTTATATAGTCATGTATTAAACATAGCAAGTAATCTAAATATCCAGACCAGTTGATTTCATGACTTACATCTCATTGTAATGCACCGGAGCAATCAAATGTATATGGATGGTTTCTGTAATGTATCTTTTACTATCTGCTGTGTAATGTTTGTGCTAAAAAGATGTACATAATGTAAAGCCGGCTCTACCCAGCACCTGAAGTTACAGTAATGTAGCACACGGGGCACTCACTAGCCGTGATTATCTACAAATAGATACAGTGCATTTCCATTCTGTTTGCTATAGATGACGTGGTCTCTGTTCCCGTTGGTCCGAGTGTCTCTGTGTGTGATCTTGGCACTTTGGTTGTGGAGAGCAGAGTGAAAATGGAGCCGACCGGCCTGTCGGTTTGGCCCGACGTCCGCCCGCGGTTCTTGCTTCTACCAGGCCAGAGGGGAAGATAGTCTGGGGCTTCTGGGGTTTTCTGGAGTCTGGGTCTCACTGAGAGCTCTCTGCAAGACCAAACCCATAATCACATGAGATTTATACTCATTTTACCATATTATTTTCAGATTTGGAGCACATTTAGTTATTCCACAGACGGCAGCACTTTGCAGCTTAATCATTTTCTAGCTGCAGGCTGCTGTCAGTCTGTGTGAGAGCTCCAGCTGAATACCTGCTGCAGACATCCAAATATGAGCTGCTCACCTGCAGGAACAAGTCAAATTGACCCAAGCTGCTTCCACTGACAGAGCTGAGGAGAGCAGTACTGTATTAGCTCACCTCAAACTTGCACATGAACTCCGCAAAGATGCCGAAGAAGGACTCCGTGTTGGCAGACTTGCTGTCCTCTCCGAAGAAAGAGGCCACCTTGGAGAACTCCTCCATGGCTCGGGTCTGCAGGGACTCCAGAGACTGGATTGCAGGGTGGCTGTTCTCCAAAAAGCTCTGTGGTGCAAAAGATCACACATCAAAGAGGCACATCGCCCATGTTTAGTCAGTTTACATGAGGAGTTCTACTCAGCCGGTATAAACAAATGTCTCCTATGGCTCTGAAGGATCTTTCTAAAGTCGGAGAAGAAATAACCCCGATGATGTCATCAGATTATGTCATCAGGGTTATGTCTTCTTATCTTGGGTTTGCAGACCAAAAATCAAACAAATGTTATTGAGTTGCATTATGGGAAATGTAGTATCCAAAGTTTTGGGGGCATGGCTCATACCAGGAACTAAAAGTCAGGATAATCTTACCGTTCTTTAAATATATAGATATACATATTATTAAATATATTATATTATTAATATATAAGTGTCTTGTGATTCCCTCAACTTTATGGAAGTGCAAAACTAAAATGCTGAAGAACATGACACCTGAACTGAACATGTGCTGAACTGTATCCCATCTCATTTACGTTAAGTCTGTAACGTTATTCAGAACAAACTTAAACATAAAACTTTCAATCGGTTTAAGTGTCCTATGATGTTGTTTTAGAGGCTTTTCCAACCTTACAAGAATACAGTTTGTAAATCCTTTTTGGTATTTAGCATGAAAAATGGTCAAAATATATCAACAAAATAGTTTATATAGACATTGTGTGAAATTCGCTCTCACATCTGTCAGTTAAATATCAAGCTGGAGCCAGGAGACAGAGAGCTTAGTTTAGCATAAATACTGGACACATATCTTGTTTGATTTAAAAACGACAATTCAGTTTATTACAGAGGTTTGTGTGCCTGACTAATGTTTAAATTCAGCATTGGCACGAATTAAACAAAAAGATACAATGACTAGAAAATGTATTTCCTGCAGAAAATGGGCGTCAATGCTGAAAAGCTAAATTGCTCAAGCTAAACTGGATTGCTAACTTAACTGGGTAAGAAGAAGGTGAAGTAGTGAGAATAGTTGGAAAAGTGGGAATGGTTTTAATTAGTATGAATTTCATTGAAAAGTAAAAAACAAAAAAAAAAAAACAATCATGTAAAAATGTGGAATATTTAAAGATTTTTTGAGAAACTAAGTTTTTGGCTGAAAAAGTTTAATAATCCCAAAAGATGTAGAACAGTGTACGGTTTGAATTTATTTTGTAGCTGAAAGTTTAAGTAGGCCCTATTTCTACAAAAGTCATAGTATAGTATGTCTAAAAAAGTCATAGTATAGTATGTCGAAAAATGTATAAAAAGTGTTGAAAACATTAATAAAAAAGTAATAGTACAGTATGATAAAAAAAAGTCATAGTATATCGAAAAAAGTGATAAAAAAAGTGCCACGAAATAAAGTTTGTTAAAAAAAAGTCATAGCATAGTATGTCGAAAATAGCCATTAAAAAGTCATAGTAGAGTATGTCAAAAAAATGTGGAAGAACAACAACAAAGCCTGCAGTGCCTATTTGCAGCAGTGCTAACCACTTAGCCACCTTGCCATGAAAAAGTTAGTCAAACTCCACAGCCTGGACTGGGTATTGAACTAGAGTCTGCAGTGCTTACTCGCTGGTGCTGTTTGCAACACTGGAAACCCCTTCGCCACCATACAACCAAATGAGGCATGCCGAAATGAGTCATAAAAAAGTCATAATATAGCATGTAGAAAAAAGTCATAAAAAAGTCATAGTATAGTATGTCGAAATTGTCATAGTATAGTTTGTCAAAAAAAGTGTTAAAAAAGTCATAGTATAGTATGTCGAAAAAAGCGATGAGAAAGTTAATGTATAGGATGCCAAGCGAAGTCTGGAAGAACATGCAAACTTCACAGCCTGGACTGGGTCTTGAACTAGAGTCTGCAGTGCTTATTTGCTGAAGTTGTTCAGAACTTCAGGAGCTCCTACGCCAATATACAACCAAAAAACGTGTGCTGAAAAGAGTCATAAAAAAGTCATAGTATAGCATGTCAAAAAAAGTCATAGTATAGTATGTCTAAAAAAGTCATACTATGGTATGTTGAAAAAATTCATAAAAAAGTCATAGTATAGTATGTCGAAAAATGTATAAAAAGTAATAGAATAGTATGTTGAAAAAGTCTTCGCACAGACTGTGCTAAAAGAAAAGTATTCTTACAGAATGAGCTATAACAAAAGTCACAAAAAAGTCATAGCATAGCAGAGTATGTCGAAAAATGTCATAGTATAGTATGTTGAAAAAAAAGGGCATAAAAAGTAATAGAATAGCATGTCAAAAGGAAACATGATTTTTAGCTCCTGATGGGAATCAAACTCCCAACCTGTCTTCTTACAGACTGAGCTATACCAAATATCATAGCATAGTATGTCGACAAAAATCATGAAAAGTCATAGTATAGTATGTCGAAGAAAAAGTGATAAAAAAGTGATAGTATAGTATGTCAAAAAAAGTCATAAAAATGTATAGGATGTCAAAGAAAGTGCAGAAGAACATGCAAACTCCACACAAAAAGGCCCAGACCAAACTGGGGATTGAAGCAAGTGTCAGAGCCTGCACTGCCTACTTGCTGGTGCAGTGGTATGCACCAGCAAGTCTTAGTATGGTATTTTCAAAAAGAAGTCATAGTATAATATGAATAGAAAAGTCATAGTATAATATGAAGAGAAAAGTCATAGTATAGTATGTCGAAAAAAAGTGATAAAAAGTCATTGTATAGTATTTCCAAAAAAGTCATATTATAGAATGTTGAAACAAGTCATAGTATAGTACGTCAAAAAATCAGGGAGAGTGTGCGCCCTATGTAAAAAAGCTTAATTTTAATTATAAAAAGTATAAATAGCAGAAAAAAAATATTGAATAGTAGCCATCATGTCCTTATGGAGCTAAACATTTTCATATTTGAATGTTTTTTGAAGCTGAACAAAGAAGGTTGAAGAATAAAGAATCGGATAACATACTGAATCAGCATTCACACAATAAGTGAGCTTTAGAGGTTTTGCCCGGGAAGATTTTCTAAACTTCAGACTTAGCCAGGCTATCTGTTTTCCTGTTTCCAGTCTTGATGCTAAGCTAAGCTAACCGGCTGCTGGAGCCAGCTTCATATTTACTGTACAGACATGAGAGTGATATCGATCTTCTCTTCTAACTTGCAAATTTCCCAAAATATTGAAACTTTTTCTTTGATGACACAAAGTGTCAGCAATCAGTAGCTTCCATGAACATGCGTGTGTACTGCTTTGTGTTTGAAGTGTATCATATTTAAAGCTGTAAGCGTACGCTCATGACGGAGGCAAAGTGGTCCTCGGAGGTGGGCGGGATCTTAAGACAGGCCTTCCTGATGTCCAGGATGGTGGAGTGCAGATCACTCAGCTCTGCTGTGATGGCCCTTTGGTTCACTGAACAAGAAATATTAGGTGATGAGTTACCAAAACATTAGCATTAATGAAACACCCATACACGGTTTAATGAGCAGGGAAATGTGAAAATTAGAGTTTTTACAACAAGGCTATTATAAAGACATACAGTACATTAAGACAGTCAATTGAACAACATTCAATTACATGCTTTTAGCTAAGTCTGCCTGCCCTGCAGCGACACCCAGCACACTGTGTAGAAATTAGCATTTCAAAGGATGGAACGACTACATTCTGCTACCAAATGATTTTCAGGAAGGAAAAAGCAGAGTTAAAGGAACACGCCGACTTATTGGGACTTTAGCTTATTCACCGTATCCCCCAGAGTTAGATAAGTCCATACATACCTTTCTCATTTCCGTGCGTGTTGTAACTGTCTGACGCACACACCGCTAGCATAGCTTAGCACAGATCCTGGAGGTAACCGGCTCCATCTAGTCTACTGCTCCCAATAAGTGACAAAAATAACGCCAACATTTTCCTATTTACATGTTGTACAAATAACAGCGTCACATGAGACACAGCCATCTTCTAACAGTATACATTCTGGGACCTATATTCTCAGAAGGCGAAGCACTTGGGCGGAGTGATTAGCGCAACACCTGAAAAGCACAGCCGTTACTCTCTGCTCCTCACCGCGGGGCTTCTCAGCTGCTGCGAGCAAATCACTCCGCCCAAGTAGCAGAAGTAGCAGTGCTTCGCCTTCTGAGAATATAGTTCCCAGTTTGTATACGGTTAGAAGATGGCTGTGTCTCATGTGACCTTATTTGTACACGCTGTGACTATACAAATCACAACATGTAAATAGGAACATGTTGGCGTCATTTTGTCACTTATTGGGAGCAGTAGGCTAGATGGAGCCGGTTACCTCCAGGATCTTGGCTAAACTAGACTAGCGGTGGGTGCGTCAGACAGAGTTACGACACGCACGGAGATGAGAAGGGTATGTATGGACTTATCTAACTCTGGAGGATACGGTGAATAAGCTAAAATCCCAATAAGTCGGCGTGTTCCTTTAAAGAGCTCTGCTGCTGTAGCGGCATCGTACCCTTGGCTGCCAGAGGCACTGTTGTCAGGTCTCTGGAGAAGTTGAGCAGCTCGGGGAAGTGTTCGCAAAGGGACTTGGCCAGAATGTGCAGAAAGGTGGATTTCCCGTCTACTGTTTTGGTCGTGCTTAACTGAGAGATAGAAAAGAAAAGAATGAATGAATGATTAAAATACCCCAAATTAAGATAATATAATGTGTTTGAAGCGCAGGTGTTATTGCTGTACCTCAGTTAGGAAGTTGATTTTAAAACTGGTTGTCCGGTGGCTCTTGGGCTGACCATTGTTAAGGTAATTCCCCATTGCAAGTACAAACTGTGGGCAAAACAGCACTTAATAACCACTATTAATATAAAAACTGATAGCTTCATGGGTAACACTTGAAGGTATGTACATAAGAGTGACATGACACTGTCATGAACACATGACACTGTCATGACACAGTCATGACACATGAACCCTAACCCTAACTCTAACCCTAACCATAACTTGTCATGACAAAAACCGAATGACACTTACTAAAAGAAGCGTTATGTCATAAACGTTTATGACTTGTTTATAATGTTTTTGACACGTTCATGACAGTGTCATGTCCCTCTTATGCAGATACCTTCAAGTAAAGTGTAACCGCTTCATGTTCTTTTTTTTTCCCTGCTCTGGAACTTTACCTCCAGTATTTTGGCCAGTTTCTTGCTGCTCTTTAGCTCCACCGAAGCCTTGTAGATGTAATCGTATGCAACCTTCATCTCTTCCGTCCTCTCCTGCAGGGTGGTCTTGAAGTGGAGGCTCCGCAGACGGGTTTTATACTCGGGCACCGTCAACATCTGAAACACACAAAACAACCACTCAACTCAAATCATTCCATCGTGTAGGGCTGCATTCAAAATGTTAATCGCGATTAGGATTTCTGCTCCTGATGATCACAAAAACAGAGTAATCGAGAAAAATGTCTTGTCTTGACAATGAGTAACCTTGGTAAATAATCATGATTTCAATATTTTATTATTATTATTTTTTTTTCTATCATCAAGGAGCCCTACCATCTTGTGTTTTTTTTCAAAGTGTTTTTGTTTTCTTTGTGTACCTGGAAAATGAACTGGTCGGGCTCGCTGAGTTTGGCAGGATCCTGTTCAAACTGCTCAAACTGTTTGACCTCGTCGTCGTCCGGGGCGTAGAGCAGCAGCTGCTTGATGTGAGCGGGCTCCAGCCGGTCGGTCGTCATGTTTAACAAGATCTGACACAGCTCGGTGGTGGAGAGCTTCAGATGGGCGATGAGGATGGCTGCCGAAAGGAGGGGGGGGGGGGAGACGCAGAGGTTTTAGGTTTTTAGGTTTTGTTTTTTTCACGTTACAAAGATCACTGTGTTCCTGAATGCAGACAAAACCTTTTACCCCCCTCTGATGATGTGTAATTTCCCACTGTGTCACGGTCTCAGCGACTGTGTGTTATTCATAATTCTTACTATGTTTCTGTGATGCCAGATTAATTATTAAATCCAGAATCTCAGTGTAAACCCGGTAATTAACAACAGCAAATCAATAAAAAAACTAAGTAATTATGGGTGCGATAATAGCAGAACAAATCCTTCTTACACAGAGAAATGAACCCATCACCCACAGTATAATGTAGTATAGTCTGCATAACATAACGTGATTATCTTGAAGAGAAGTGACTTTGCAAACAAGATGTTGTTTTGCCAAAATAAATAATTTTGTTATATTACATAGTATGTTATTTGTACTCCCTGTATAAAAGGGCATTCAAGGTATTACCACTAAGAAATACATCCTAAAATTAAGATATACCACTTTTATACAAAATGTGCTTGTACAATATGCTTTTTACTTGTATTACAGTATTTTACTGTTGCTTTGGCTTCAAATTGCAAACCTCTTAACCTCTTATATAATGCTGTTAATTAATTTTCATCAAAACAGTTTTATTTCCTCAAAGAATGTAAAAACAGTGTAGCAGAGTTAATGATTTAACTTGCCATTACTGTTAAATTAATGTATTACTCATTGTATTTATATTAGCCTCCCATCTGGGCCCTGTTCTTTAAAGGCCTAACTAATTCAGGCTAACATGCTGTTAACAGGCTAAAAAAAAAAAACCTGCTTATTTTTATTTAGCTAATTAGGTTCGTTGAGCACAGTTTGAGGACTGATTTGTTAATCGTGGATGAAATTATCTTGAATAACAGTGCGCTCTTATTTTGAAATAAAGGTAACATGAAGTTGAAATCATGATCAGCATTTATGAGTGGCTGAGTGCTGATCATGTGATTGCACTTACACAAAGTAGGTGTGATGGGAAGCCTCCCAGCATGCATTGGGGCAATAGATTCAACATAACAACATAAGTGTCATTTAATGCATTGTTACTGTCATCACTGTTAAACGGATATTAACCTGTAAATATGCTTAGACAATAAGGTGCATTATCGATCCCATGGATGTATTAAGAGAGAGCCTGGTACAACTTTGTAATGAGGCATGAAGAAAATGGTAAAGAATAGGGTCATTATTATTCTTAATTATAAAGTGGAACTTGTTACTCTTGTTTTTGGATCACCAAGTGAAGACACGTTTTCATCAAGAGAACATATTTATTCTCTCAATCACAGGAAGAAGAGGATGACAGCAGTGAGTAGGGCTTTGCCATTCTCAATATGGAATAATGAAAGACATTTTACAGTAGAGGAAGAAACTGATACAACAGGTCAACCAGTATCACAGACACAAGTACAGCATTATTGACAGTTATCTGGACCATGATCTGATCTCCATACATGAACTCATTTTCAGATACAGATGGCTCTCCTTCTTAGATTTATAATGAAAGAGTGTTGATGTAATTAGGATTTTAAATGAGAGCATGCTGGTTATTGAAACATCATTATAATCTGTTGTTGAATTATCACAATTCAATTTTCATAATATACAGTAGATACACCTATACACGATAAAATACATAGAAATATATTAAACAATATATAACAAAAAAGAGTCTGTGATATTGTGAGCAAAAAGACATGAACTCAACTGAAAGATTCAGACTGTTTAAAGACCAATGGAGGCACAACATAGGGCATTTCATTGACATTAAAATGGGAGTTTGTAAACTAAAAGTTATTAAATAATTAACTGCAGAACTGAAAATAGTTTGTGCAATTAGAGCAGCTTTTTACGAGTTTAGTTTAGTGGGTTTCATTTTTTAGCTTAGCATCATTTTCTGATTATCACTAAAAAGTATCTTTCATGTTCATTGGGAACCTCCACCTATCTTGCACCAACATCACTTGTTGTCTGACCACATTCACTGGTAACATCTAACTGTTTACCAGTGATGGACATGTGGAAACTTTGTGCAGCACAACGTAGAACAAAATAACATCAGTAACAATGCAGGAACACATGAAATGACACTTGAATATATTGCCCCAGTGCATGCTGGGAGGGTTCCCAACACACCTACCTCATCACATGATGTGCAATCATATGAACGCTGATCACGGTTTCAGCGCTCTGCTCATTTAGCCTTTATTTCAAAATAAGAGCACTTATTTAAGATAACTACATACAGGATTAACACATCAATCCTCAATCTCAAAGAACCAAATTAGCTGTATATGTGAGATTAATTCTCATCCAGCTAATGTGGTTCTCCCCAGGATGATTCTTTTAGCCTGATAACAGCAAGTTAGCCTAAATTAGTTACATTTGAAGAACAGTTTTGAAAAAACTCCTCAGTCAAGACAGCAAAATGACAATAACAACCTTTCTTTCAACACAGTGCATCAAGTTCAAACCTGCAGTCATGTGGTAGTTATAAACATAATATAATTAACAAAATAGTAGTAGTTTGTTTACTGCTCAGTATCTTTAATTCTGTTATGTCATTTACACCAAGTCATAGATTTTTTCCGCATCACGCCTAATGTAATATGTTTCCTGTACAGACACCTTGAATAGAAAAGCTTTGTGTGACAAAATCCAATCTTGTCACGACTGCAGTGATGTCACCACAGGCCATGACCTATGTGTAACCTGAATTGAAAATTGCATAGTGTTTGTGAATTTCCAACACTGACAAAAATAGTCTCACTTTCATAGAGTAAGATAGCCAATTGTTGTTGTTGGATGGGCTTTGAGTCTCTCCTGACATGCTGCACTTCACTCTGTTTTCATTGAGATTAAGAATATTGTGAGGCGACTGGACACTGTTTTGTCAACCATTTTTCTATGTGATAGTTGTGTGGAAAGAAATGAGAATTGTGTGGAGAGATCCAGCAAGCATTACAAGTGAATGTATTTGAACTTGCAGTCTTAAAGGTCCCATGTTATGCTCATTTTCAGGTTCATACTTGTATTTTGCTTTTTTACTAGAACATGTTTACATGCTTTAATGTTCAAAAAACACATCATTTTCTCACACTGTCTGTCTGAATATACCTGTATTCATCCTTTGTCTGCTAGCTCCATTTTAGCGCCTGTCTCTTTAAGACTCCCTCCTGAAAAACCCCAGTCTGCTCTGATTGGTCAGTGTTACCGGGTCTTCCGCATCTGCGCTCTCTGCACCATCATTGCAGCTGGGGAATGACTGTAACGGCACTGCAGCGGCACTTTCTACCTACATAATAGTATAGATGTGACATCACAACCGTACGGAAGTCTCATTTGAAGGCACAGTTTCTGAACACGGGCTGTGTGCATTTCTCTGTGGATTGAGCGTTTTGATACTTTCACAGTATTTATACAGCACATCAACCTGCTTCATTATCAAAAAGACATGGACGTCTAACTTTCTACAATATGGCACCTTTAAAACATACTGTAGTTGGCAGAAGTGCATCAAGTCAATGGAGAAAAACTAGTGTTTTGCACTTTAAGATTTTAGCGAGTCAGTGCGGCTTTTCAAAGCAATCGTAAAATACTGTAATATGTGTTATTTCGCCATCATGTCACAGACTTGAGCCTAGACCTTTTTAGGTGTGACCTGCGGCCATGTTTTTGTGGTACTCACAGGCGTTGTAGGCTTTCTTATGAGACAGAATCTCCACCACGTCTTTCTTTTTAAAGTTCTCTGGCAAGAAGGTTGGTTCTGGAGGAGAGACTGATAATATTAACAACAGTTTAAGGATGTGTTCTCCAGGCACCGGGAATCAACAAACACAAACACACAAACACACAAACACACACACACACACACACACACACACACACACACACACACACACACACACACACACACACACACACACACACACAGCAGTCTATGTGGCAGGTTGATGCGTTAATAACACAGCTCTGCCATTTCAGTCGCTAGAGGTAAACATGTCTGGGAGATCTACAAATAACAGTGAGGTGTGTGTTTCCTCTGGCAGAGCTGTGTTATTACTGAGCTCTGTCAAGACAGGAGAGGAGTGGGGGGGGAGGTATGGTGCCTTATGGAGAATGGATTTGATGAACAGGTGAATGGAGCAGCTCCAAAACAGGTTATGGAGAACATCATAACTGTAAAGGTACAAACACAACAGGAGATGTCAAACGATAATCACATCACTTTCACAGTGAAATAGTCCTCTCATAATCCATTTGATGGTATATTGTCACTGTATGACATCCAGCGTGATTTAAATAAAGATATGATGATGATGGTGCAGTATGATGAAGGGTGATCACATGTACACGACTACTTACTAGATCGGCGTTGAGTCCCGAAGTGAAGATCGAGGTCCAAGAACTTCACCATGTCAGTGAGCTTGTCATAGTCTGAGTCCTCTCCGAGCTAAACATAGAACAAGAATACACTCTGTACTCTTCAAAGTCACAGTCAAAGTTTTGCAACCTACAAGTAGCTGTCGAAACATTCGAGATTTGTGTTTCTCTGCTGCCATGACTCATCAGAGACACAACAGACTGGATGAGTAGGTCTTTCCAAATATGGGAAGAGAAATGTAGGAGTGAAAAGATTCACAGCCAAGGTGGGAAGATTCACAAGTCATGATATTGTTTACTGTATTTACTGTATGTAAGGTTTTTTTTTTAGGCAGACCCATGCTTGCTTTTTTTTTCTTCCCAAATCACATCTTATTTAAGACTAATGTGACAGACTCACCTGACCCCATATGGTTCCCTCGGAGTTCTCCACCTGCTCCCAGCGCAGCCTCTTCACACTCATGTGGTTGGTGTCCGAGGCGTGGTTGCCCAACTTGGGAAGCGGAGGCGGGTCACAGGGTGGGGGCAGGGGTGGAGGTGGGGGCGGGAGGGGCCTTGGGGATCAAAATATATATATATAGAGATTTTTTTTAAATTACAAGATATTTAAGTCAGTAAATATTGTTCAGCTCACAAGCTTTCACCAAGAGAGTTGGGAGCATTTTGTGTGGTAGAATTATCTCCCCACTACATGCCAAAACGTCAGGGGATGCAGTGCACTCATAGTTTGTTTTGATACTCTCATAAGCAGAGATTGCGTGGGTGCATGGGTGAGGCTGACCCAGGGCCCCGACTGAGTAGGGGGGCCCTTCAAGGGCCGTCAAACTTAGTTCACTTGATGAGAAGGGGGGCCCTGCGAGAGTAAAGTTGCAGATAGATGGCTTAATGAAGCTCATTACCGCACAGGATAATACGTTACAATTTAGCTGTTCTTATCAAATGTAACAGTCACTTAACTCATGGTTATGATGGTAAACCAGCACAACAATGACAATTACCAACAAAACACTATATTCTAAGCAGACACATTTAAAATCATAAAGTATGTATTATATATATATATATATACAGTGGTGTGAAAAAGTGTTTGCCCCCTTCCTCATTTCCTGTTCCTTTGCATGTTTGTCACACTTAAGTGTTTCGAACATCAAACCAATTTAAACAATAGTCAAGGACAACACAAGTAAACACAAAATGCAATTTGTAAATGAAGGTGTTTATTATTAAAGGAGAAAAAAAATCCAAACCATCATGGCCCTGTGTGAAAAAGTGATTGCCCCCCTTGTTAAAACATACTATAACTGTGGTTGTCCACACCTGAGTTCAATTTCTCTAGCCACACCCAGGCCTGATTATTGCCACACCTGTTCACAATCAAGGCATCACTTAAATAGGAGCTGCTTGACACAGTAAGGTCCACCAGAAGATCCTTAAAAGCTACACATCATGCCGAGACCCAAAGAAATTCAGGAACAATTGAGAAAGAAAGTAATTGAGATCTATCAGTCTGGAAAGGGTTATAAAGCCATTTCCAAAGCTTTGGGAATCCAGCGAACCACAGTGAGAGCCATTATCCACAAATGGCGAAGACATGGAACAGTGGTGAACCTTCCCAGGAGTGGCCGGCCGCCCAAAATTACCCCAAGAGCGCAGCGACGACTCATCCAAGAGGTCACAAAAGACCCCACAACAACGTCCAAAGAACTGCAGGCCTCACTTGCCTCAGTTAAGGTCAGCGTTCATGCCTCCACCATCAGGAAAAGACTGGGCAAAAATGGCCTGCATGGCAGAGTTCCAAGGAGAAAACCACTGCTGAGCAAAAAGAACATCAAAGCTTGTCTCAATTTCTCCAGAACACATCTTGATGATCCCCAAGACTTTTGGGACAACATTCTGTGGACCGATGAGACAAAAGTGGAACTCTTTGGAAGGTGTGTGTCCAAGTATATCTGGCGTAGAAGGAACACTGCATTTCATAAAAAGAACATTATACCAACTGTAAAATATGGTGGTGGTAGTGTGATGGTCTGGGGGCTGTTTTGCTGCTTCAGGACCTGGAAGACTTGCCGTGATAAAAGGAACTATGAATTCTGCTGTCTACCAAGAGATCCTGAAGGAGAATGTCCGACCATCTGTTCGTTTACTCAAGCTGAAACGAACTTGGGTTCTGCAGCAGGACAATGATCCTAAACACACCAGCAAGTCCACCACCGAATGGCTGAAGAAAAACTAAATGAAGACTTTGGAGTGGCCTAGCCAAAGTCCTGACCTGAATCCTATTGAGATGTTGTGGTATGACCTTAAAAAGGCCGTTCATGCTCGAAAAACCCTCTAATGTAACTGAATTAGGACAATTCTGCAAAGATGAGTGGGCCAAAATTCCTCCAGGACGCTGTAAAAGCCTCATTGCACGTTATCGCAAACGCTTGGTTGCAGTTGTTGCTGCTAAGGGTGGCCCAACCAGTTATTAGGTTTAGGGGGCAATCACTTTTTTCACACAGGGCCATGATGGTTTGGATTTTTTTTCACCTTTAATAATTAACACCTTCATTTACAAATTGCATTTTGTGTTTACTTGTGTTGTCCTTGACTATTGTTTAAATTGGTTTGATGTTCGAAACACTTAAGTGTGACAAACATGCAAAGGAACAGGAAATGAGGAAGGGGGGCAAACACTTTTTCACACCACTGTATATATATATATATATATATATTGTATTCCGAACAAGCGGCCAACTTATCAGCACATTTTAACACAACTCAAGATATTTTAATCAGTTAGTTAGTCAGAGAGTTGGGAGCATTTTGTTGAAACGGTGTTGGAATCATCTCCCCACTACACGCCAAAACGTCAGAAGATGCAGTGCATTCATAGGTCGTTTTGATACTCTCCATCAGTTGCAGTAAACTAAACTTTACAGTATGTCCAAGGTGTGATCACGCTCAATACTGCACACTGATGTTTAAGCTTGAGATTTAACTTCTTTCTGTAACACTTTTCCTTTTCCTTTTTTTTTTAAATGTAAGATTTTATCATGTTGGGGTGAACTGCCAAAAGATGCAGTATGGTTTTTGTCCTGTCCATCTCAACAGCTTTCATTTGCATGCACATATTGTATGATGCCAAATATATATTTCACCAAAACTTGAAAAAGTTATAGCTTGTATGATACCAATTCTTTTCTGTGACACTTCTGTTGCTAGGCACTCACTGCTGTGTAATTGCTGCACTCCCTGTGTTTCAAGTTTCCATGGTTTTTCTGTTCTGGCTGAAAAGTTTGGAGCAATATTTATATTACTCATAAATGTTTTAAAAACTACAGTAAATGCAGATGTTACCTGCTGTGTCTGCTGTTCCTGTTTTGGGGTTTCATAGGTTTTAGTGTGACTGGGGAGGGTGGAGTAAGAGGCCGGAGGCTTGGAGTGCAGCGGGGAGCCCCCAGGGCCATGGCTCGGACACTGGGACGAGCTGTGATCCTGGAGGGAAGGCGGCAGCGGGCCCTGATAGCTGTGTTGGTGGTGGAGCTGGTGGTGCCTCTGGAGGACGAGCTGGCTCGGTCTCAGCGGCTGAGGGGAGGGCTGGGGGGGCGGCTGCAGGATAGGCTGGGGCTGACTGAACTGCCGGGGGAGGTAGCAGGGACGGGACGGCTGGGAGGAGCGCAGGGTGCTGGAACCCAGGGCGCTGTGGCCGTGCGAGAGGCGGGTGGTGGTGGTGATGGTTGTCTGGAAGCGCTGGTGAGTTTTCTCTGCTTCTTCTCTGGCGGGGAGCACTTTGTGCAGAGGAGAGCGGTTGGACAGGAGGGACCTCGGAGGGGGCGGCGGAGGAGGGATGATGGGGTGCTGCGGCTGGAAGGGCATCCGGCTGCGGGGGACGTGCTCGGGGGAGAAGTGGACTGGCGGCACGGGGTCAGTGAATTGAACAGGGGGCGGTATCAGAGACTGGAAAGGTGGGGGAGGCGGGGGGCTCTGGGTGGGAGGTGGCGGGATGAGTTCCGATCCTGAGGAGTAGCAGGGAGAGGAGGCCTCGTCGCTGCTACTGTGATCCTCACTGCTGCCACTGCTGAGGCGCCGGGGCATAAAGCCCATGTCCTGCTCCTCCTGGAAACTCATCTGGAGGGAGGAGAGGGGCACCATCACACTTGATAATCACAACTTTCCCCTCCACATGCTCTAATACAAATGAAAATTAAAAAATAAAATAATGGATTGTGCCTCTTTGTAGTTTTAAACTTATCAATCTGCAATCTTTTCTTTTCTTTTTTTTTTTTTACCTACTTATGGGACAAAAAAAGCCACACAAAATAAACTAAATAACCTTATTTTAAAACACATGCACTTAAATGTGATCAGTACTCCAGCCAAATCCATCTATTTATGGAACACAAGAAATGTGATGCAATAAATGTGAAGTTTACTGTAAAATACTGAAAAGGATACTCAAAAAGATCAGTTTTAAAATACGTGCAACCAAGTGAATTAAGTACAATACGCTGCATTCCCCACAAAACCAACACAAAACATAACCGCCCTGACAAAGACGGAACATGATTTAACGTCATCCAGCATCTTATTATAACCTTAGATAAAATTAGACTATACTGTATAACTGAGTATCATGTTTTACTTACAGGCATCCCTCTTCTTCTGAAACCATGACAACCACCTTGATATATCTGTTCATGTGACACAAGTGTTCATTGTAGCGTACATTAGAGCTGCTCTAATGTAAACATGCAACACTACAACGTAATTACTTTAGTGAAATGTGAATTTGCTTATTATGTGATAATAAGCAAATGCACAACAGTAAGACGGTCTAAAAATGATGCTATATTTTATACTTAATAAAACGTAACTATGAGACAGTAGTACAGTTACTATGAACACCATTACAGTAACTACCCGCTTCTACAGTGCATCTTACATTGTCTGCAACTGGGTCAGACTGCACGGCAGACCCAGGGTATTGCTCTACAGCACACACCAGATTAACTCTACAGCAAAAACAAATAATGCTTAAAAACAACTTGAAATCACCTTAAAATAAAAACATGTACTCTGTGTGTGTGTGTGTATGTGTGTGCGCATAATTACAGCTGAGGATGCAGTAGATTGGAGGCGGGTCTTCCTCACCTCCTCATAGTCATTCTCTCCGTGTACAAAGTCATCCACCAGAGTGACCCGGTGGCCCAGCTGCTCGCTCAGAGAGTCCAGGAACTTGTCTGTGTCCCGGCTGCGAGGCGGGCGGGAAAAGGTGAACAGCTTCTTGCGGCGGGTCAGCGTGTTGGGGCCGCCATCCGAGGGCTGAGGGGAGGCGGGGGGGCTTTCCAGGCTGACGTAAGGGTTGGAGTCCACGCTGCTCTGGTGGTGGATCTCATACACAGGAGTGGGGAGAGGCTCTTTCCAGGACAGGGACAGGCCGGATTTACGGCTACCTTTAAAGAAAGGAAATCAAAGATGGTTGCTGTTAGCGTGGTGGTGCGTGCGTGCGTGCGTGCGTGTGTGACGCTCACGCTGCACATGTTTCGACCTGATCATTTTCTAATTGGACGACTTATAGCCAACATTATGCTACCTATTCCCTCAAGAAATTATGTGTGACATTCTTGGCCATGTTGTCGCCTTGGGTATCCGTTCTTCTGAGGGGTTACCATGGCAACAAAAAGATAAACTGCAGGCTCATGGTCGCACATTTTTAGACTGTAGATTTTGAATGAGTTCTAACCTAAACACATTCAGTGGTTCTCGTGTTATGTTCACATGATTAGATTGGTAAAACCAACTCATTTAAACATTCAAAAGTTTGTATGTTTTCATTAATGTTAAATCAACCATAAACACAAGGCTGCAGATGAGAGGATATGTATTTCCGTAGCGTGGACTTCTTCACGTGAACATTACTAATATATGTGACATTTTTAGTAGGTCAGTGGATGTAATGCCATGCCTGTCACCTTTAATGACCATTGTCCATCACATTAGCATTGTTCCCTATTCTGCAGCTTGTATTTACAGCAAATCAAACATGACTTGAGGCCCAAATGACAATGAGGCTCAAAGTGATGCGGTTGTCATTCCTGCCAAATACCACAATATATATGAATTCAATAAGTCATTCTGCAAATGCATCAAGCCTAAATGGAAGCGACTGTGAACCAATGATGAGAGCATGTGTCTGAAAGCATGCGCACACTGTGTGTGTGTATATGTGTGCATGTGTGTACGTGTGTTTGGCCGTGTGTGTCAGCCCCAGAGTACCTGTTAGAGGGGGGAGTGTGAGGGGGGAGAGAGAGCGCCCGTAGGCCTCAGTCTGTCCCGGCCTCTCAGGCTCTGCTGAGGAGCCCCCCCGCAGTGGTGACACACTCTTCCCCGCGTACACGTTCTCCAGCTCCGTGTACACCCCTGTCATCTACGGGTATAGGCATGATCAGCTGGTTAGCACACAATCGCTGCGACACATTCGCTTTGAAGGCCGGCTGCTTTTCAAGCGTTTCAGGAACAATTTGCACACCGCAGGTTAACTGCAGCCACGAATCAAATTGAATATGTTTTGAATTGCGGTCATCTCGAGCAGACCTTCAAATGATGTGAGGCCGGAGAGCACAGATAACATAACTAGCATTCATTGTGCCAGTTGCTTAACAGCTTGGTGCTGAAAAGCTGCAGTTATACCTACATGATTGAGGTCAGGGGACTCGGGGAAGGAGGTTCCATCTCCTGACTGTCTCTCCTCCGGGCTCCCGGATTCATCCACATGAATTCCTAAAGCACAATAAGGCATGAACAGTGACACATGGGGGTAAGCCTCCTCCTTCCATCCACCCCCAGCCAAGAGGGGAGAGAGGATGAAGCAGAGAGGAACAGCGTGGAGGAGCAAAAGCTTGGCTCCTGGTGGAGGAGTTAGCAAATGGTTGATGTAAAACAGGGGATGCCCATGAAGGAAATCTGCTGGAAATAAACACTGTATGTGTTTCCAACCTGATAGTTTGGGGACACTATCAAAAGCACAGCTGAGATATGGAGTTAATGTATGAATGTAGAATGGCCATTTCTGTCTTATGTAGCCTTCAAATATCCACAGAGGATTTGCTGAGCACACATCTTTTTCAGCAACAGTCTAACAATTACACACATTCCCATCTGGGAGCTGACCAGTGTATACGCAGCCTTATTACCGAGCTCTGAGCAGTTCAACTGGAGCGACTGGGAGTTAGATGCCTTTCCCAAGGGAATATTATTAGTACAGTAACTGCTGAAGGAAGCACATTTACAATCTCTACCCAGACTTTCACTGCATGTCCAGGGATCCCAACCCCCAAAAAGATGCAATAATACTGAATTAATAATGAAGAGGAGATTTCATAAGAAAAGCAAAATAACCCACTCACTTTACAGTCGTTGTTAAAACCTGTCATAACGGATTTTCTTGGTGCAGCTTGGGGGAAGCAACAAGATGTGAACACAATGCTGACATGTCATCACCTTTTAAGTTGATGATATCTGGTCAACTCCCATTCTGTAAATTCAGGAAATCTGTAAAGAGGTTTTTGATCCAGAATTGAGCGGGAAAGCGATAGAAACCTTGGTGTAAACCCGACCAACCCTGTGGAGATCCCACTGATTTTGTGCTACAGGGCAGTAAATCCTTGTTGTTGTTGTTGCCACGTGCAGCGTACCCATTCCCAGGTGAGTCCCGATGATGCAGTCGTCAGAGCTCCTCTCTCGGACGATGCCGCGATAGGACGACCCCGTCACGCGCATGGAGCTGCTCCGCCGGTGGTGCTCCGGGCCTACATCAGGCTCCAACGCGGCTGCAAAACACACGCATACAGCATCGCGTTTTTTTGTTATTTACAAGCTAATTGCTCTTTTGTGCCTGTGTTAATCTATTGCCAGGTGGTTAATAATAAAAGCTTGATTTTCAATCAAATCCAACAAGCAATTTATTGATTGTGTGCTGAAACTGTATGTGCATAATTTCCATGTTGTGTGTTTTTGGCTCACCACTGCTCTTGAAACCCAGGAAGCGTGACAGCTTGCCCTGGCATCGCTCCTGTTCATCGTACGTCAGTAGCTGGGAGATGAACTGCCAGATCAACTGTTTGGCCGGAGTGTCCAACACCGGAAACACGTCTACTATCAGAGTGTCCACATTCCTGCAAACACACACACACACACACACACACACACACACACACACACACACACACACACACACACACACACACACACACACACACACACACACACACACACACACACACACACACACACACACACACACACACACAAAATGCATCCTTAGCACACATCTTTATATAACCAAACCAACCCCTGTTTACTGCTGGGTAATTGGTTAGCATATGATGTAAGGATTTAGTACTTAGATTTAGATTCTTTGCATCTGTAATGACATGTATAAGTGAGAATGAGATACAGGATGAAAAGAGATGATGAAAAGGTGGGAGGATAACAGGGATGTCAGTTCCGTTACAGTACATTAGGAGGCCTTCGGTGGTTTATAGTGTATGCACGTACTGTAGAATTCAATGGGTATTTTGCTCATAATCCTGCAGCATCACATGTCTGCATCATCTGCAGAGATATTGCTCCATCCATCTTCCTGCTTTGTTTTTTTTTTTTACTGCTTTTTCTCTCACTGTCCTATCACCATCATTAATTCCACGTCTCTCTCTTTCGTCTGCATTAAGCTATATTGAGTATGGTAAAAGAACAGTTTCCCAGGCAACAGCTACACCTATGTCAATAAAAGCTAGCTAGTTAACAAGATAGTTTGACAAATGCTGCGAACTGAACTTGTAAGCTACATTATTTTCTGCTATAGACTGCAGATCTTCGGGTTTCTTATTCCTCATACATCCATCCATGTGCTCTGTCTACTACTCCTTTTTATAGACCCTCTCTCTCCCTCCGTCCCACTGACCTGTGCTGGAAGAAGGTCTCCAGGGCCTTGCAGACTGTGTACCTCTCCTGGATGGTCAGCAGGTGCTCCAGCTGCTGGCTGAAGGTCCGCCCGTGGACTTTGATGCTCGGCGGAAGAATCTCTGCCACCCACTGCAGAGAACTGAGGGCTGGGGACCTGCACAGCGGGTAGAGTGGGAGATTACCATTATTCGGTTAATTCATACATATATATATATATACATACTTACTAAAGTATTGTTTCTCCTTTGACATCTTTATTGAAAAATGCAGCGTCACTAGACAGAGGGGTCTGATGATAGTTTGCTTGTAGCTATGCAGACCATGAGCTACTGGAAATGTCAGGTTTGTTGGTGTATTAACCTGGAGCGCGGTAACGTGGTGGGGGCCAGGCTCGGAGACTCCTCCGGGTCGGTTTGGTCTGAGGAGTACTCAGACGGACCCTCCTCCACCACCAGAGTGGGCATTGCCCCGCTGCCCTGCAGCATGGACACCACCTTCTCATGGGAACAGTTCCTACAAAGAGACAGACAGAGAGGGAGGGAGAGAGAGAGAGAGAGAGAGAGAGAGAGAGAGAGAGAGAGAGATGAAGAAAGGGAGGGACAGCTGTAAATATTGGAGGGTTGATGGACTTTTAGCTAAAGCAGATGGAGTGGAGTAATGAAATCTATTGCATGATTTCTAACAAACGGAGGAAATAATATAATTAATATAAGCCAGTGGTTGTTCTTTTTTACCTGTCACCCTTTAAAACAAGGATATGTCTCTAGTTACAAAGGTCTACCAGTTGTAAACCAACTAACTAACCCTTTTTTTCCATTGTTATACGTAGATCCCATACATACACCATACATATGTTCCCTTTGTAAACACAAAGCTGAAAGCTTCAATATATCTTGTACTTTATTTTCTTTCTCTCTCTGGTGAAATACTCCCACTGTTTTTGCTGGTTACCTCCTACTGCTGCAGGGCCGTGTTATCATGGAGAACAGCAAAATTATACGCTGCCAATCAAATCAGTACATCCGGCAGCCATGGTAACAGCTCTTCTTCTCTCAAATGGCTATCGGGGGGGGCAGAATGAGTAAGACTGTTTTCTTCACACAGCACTGGGTAATTTAGGCTTATATTTTGCTCGGTACACTTTATTTGGTCAGTGCGTATAGGTACAATTCAACTTCATCCACGCTGGATTTCTTATCTGCCCTCCTACACTCACTCTCGGAAAATCAAGAGGCAAAAGGTCAAGAAGTTGTAAAGTCCACACAAGACAAGGACTACTCCCACAAGAGAAGATTACATAAAGGCACGTGCATCGGCCCATACATACATACTGTGCCTGCACTGACACACATGCCAAGGTTCAAGGAGAATACAGCGACGTTCATAGTTTATTGAATAATTAAATATTTTGGGTTTAACGAGAAGATGTCAAGAAGTCAATCTTCTTATCCTTATATATATGTATATATATGTATATATATATATATATATATATATATATATATATATATATATATACCTTCTTAGCTTCAGCCTATTACCAGTACATCTGTCCATGTGTTCAACTTTTCCCAGATTATTTTCCAGTTAGGTTAAGGATATAATTACGTTTAAAATTGTACTTACTGTACTGTTTTTACAATTGAATCTCTCATCCAAATACTCCCCAAAGTAAAGCTACATATGTTTGAGGGTTTATTTCATAGCTGAGGCTTTCATTTCTCCTGACGATGACTGACCTGCAAGCAGCTCAGCTCAGAAACAGTAAAATCATCATTAAAGGGAAAACTACAACCAAAATAAAAGCGTCATGTGTTCTGTGATGGATTATTTGGCACTGTGAAATATGTTTTTCATGGTAGCAGCAGATGGATTCTCCTGGAGGAAAACAAGCCATCTCTAAATATACTGCCTCAGTTCAAGAACTTGGACAGTAGGCAAAGACAAAATACTACTACAACTGCTGCTGCTAATAATAATAACAACAATATTATTATTAATAATAATAATAATGTTATCCATTAAAGACAAACCTCATGTCCAGTCCATTGAGAAAGAGGATACGGTCGCCTGTTTTCAGTCCACATTCCTCAGCTGGGCTATCTGATAAGGGGAAAAAAAAGATGGCAGCAACTCTAAATGAATCCGGGGTTGACAAAGTGATTCTGTCACAACCTCACCAGCTAACAAGGTCCACTGAACAGAAGGGAACGATGGCGACTAATGTGATTCTGTCAATCTGACATCCAACAAAGCCCATTAACAAATGGGATGATCTCCATGCTAAATTCTTATTAAGTAAGGAAACTGTCAAAACAAATCCCCAGTGGAATCTGTTCTGACTACACTGTACCCATCGACCATCGCCTCCTCATCTGTCAACTCACTGCTACATTTTCCTCAAACTGAATGTCATGTCATTGTTGTTTTTTGAACACGAAGTTTGGATGTAACAAACTCTGCACATTCACGGGCCACGAGACAGACTTTGAATCACGGGAGTTTATCAGTGAAGGATCTGTGTTCAGATCACGATGAGAGACATGCTATCCGCCCCCACTATCTCCATATCAACCTCCATAAGGCCCACTGAGTCAGTCGGCTCGGGCTGCTTCAGCACATGATGGTGGGAGATGATGGTGGGCGGGAACTGTGCGGTCATCATCCACGCACGCGCGCACACACACACACACACACACACACACACACACACACACACACACACACACACACACACACACACACACACCTCCCTTATCACTGGAGGAACCTGGCAAATTCCCTCAACAGTAGCTTCACAGCCTCTCTTGTCTGCTACGTTTATTTGGAAAAGCAATAACAGTTAATTAAGGAAAATCACAAAATGGAAGTAATTAACATTTTCACCAAAAGCTCTTAGTAGCAGTTACCCTGACAAATATTTAACAGTGAATTTCATTTTTGTGCCAATAATCGCTCTTGTAAAAAAGCATCTAGTGGTGTTTTATCCAAACACAATCATCAGTAATGTGGATATAATGACTAAGTTGGGTAAAGGCAAATAACAGAAGAGCTAAAACAGTCTGGTAAGTTCAGAAAATGACATCACTTTACTGTAATGCAGCCTTTAAAACCAGGAAAAGACAAGACTTATGTCATATTACGATATTACGATATCCAAAATCTAAGACGATATCTAGTCTCATATCACGATATTGATATAATATCGTTATATATTGCCCATCTCTAGAATACACCTGTATTCACCCTCTGTCTGAAACGCTCCATTTTAGTGCCTGTCTTTTTAAGCTCCCCTCTCAAAAACCCCGTCTGCTCTGATTGGTCAGCCTTTCCGAGTCTTCCGCATCCACACTCTCTGAGTCTCTGCAAGTCATTGCAGCCGAGTAGTGACTGTAACCGCGCTTTAGTGGCACTTTCGTTTCTGAATATGAGATGTGTGCAATTTTCTGTTAAATTGAGCGTTTTGATACTTTCACAGTATTTGTATAGCACCTCGACCTGCTTTATAATAACAAAAAGACATGCAAATCTCACTCTTTGCAATACAGTAATATGAAACCTTTAAATAAATGATTTTGTTATCTCTACATAATGGCATCTTCTATTATATCTTGGTTGTCTGTGAATTTAAGGTTGTAGAAGGATTACAGAGCGTGTCCATGAGTGTCCATTAGATAAACTCAAGAAATAAAAAGGTAATCAGGATGAAAACTAAAAAGCTTCTGAGATTCTGTGAAGAAAAATCACAAGTTATGTGATGTTTATATAACATCTAATTTATTGTATACGTCATTTGTAAAAGTTTTGAATTAGTATTTCCTTTTCTAAATGATCAATTTCTACAAAACAATAATGCACCATGTGAATGTGATCATCGTTTTGAACATAAAAACAAACGTGAATGTAACTGCGTAGCACTGACTGCTTTTAAGTGCCTGTTCCTGCACAAAACAGCCTGTTCTAAATGTGTTCCTCTTAACATTTCATTGGTGAGTCAGACTAATCCACTTCCTGGTACACTCATAGTCACACACACACACAAACACCTCCTGATCACCTTTAACCCCCAGCGGCTGGCACCACAACGGGCTCCCCCACATAAAATACATCTGCCTTCGCCAGCCAACACAGAACAATGTTTGGGTCAAACCACCACACACAGAGAGGAGGCATCTATTAGGAATGTACTGTACGGGTTTTAAGATAGAAGCAGTACCTGGGATAACCGAGTCGATGCAGACGGGGGCGTGACCTCGAAGCGTGAAGCCAAAGTTCTTCTTCCCTCGGTAGACACGAATTATCCTGAAAAAAAGACCGCAAGTGAGATGAACATTTAAACAAAAGATTTACAGACAGCGTCTTAAGTGTAATTCTTGACTTTTTGATACCAATGAAATAATACATTTGAGCGCCATAGCTCATTACAAAAAATGTTTTTTCCAAACTTTAACCGACACACAATATCACAAAGTTAGTTTTTTGTGTCATATTTGGTCAATAAAATGTCAGAAAAGAGACCAATCAAAAGGTTTCCAAATTGCTTGATTTGTCCAACCAACAGTCCAAAACCCAAAGATATTTGGTTTACAATTATAGAAAACAATGTCACACATTTGAGACACGGGAGCCAGAGACTGTTTGGCATTTGACTGATTTAACCAATAATAAGTTATAACAATTGTTGTCATTAATCGTTTCAGCGTAAATTGTGACATCATTTAACTATGCTGATGCTTCACAACCGTTCTGTGAATGGACAGAAAGCCCAGCTGTCTCTGGATGATGGAAGATTCGCTCACTGCTGCTCACAAAGCTGTTTGTTCTTCACTTTTGTTTAGATGCGTCACTTCCTGTAGGTGGGAGTCTGAACAAGTGGCGGCATGACGTCTGTTTTTACTGCAACCCAACTGATAACCTGGCTTTTTTGTCTTTTTTTACACAACAATCCCAACTAGTGCCACCTCGACTCCAGATCACTCCACACATCTTTCTGTGTGTTTTATTTTCCGGCTTCCGGCCTAAACAAAAATGATTTTAGGACACACTCAACATTTAAAAAAGCACTGACATTTTGCTGATGCTGGTGCTCTGCTTTAATTCCTCCCAGTGGAGGAGTTCACGGTGGAGCCTCCCATAACATCAAAGATGAGACACTTATGGTGTCTATCCACCAGTGTGTTGCCATGGAAACGACTCAAGGCAACACTGTCTCGATATGTAAACATGGGGAAGACAAAAAAAACAAAAGTGTGGGGGGGAAACAGACACATCTGTTCTTTGATAGCCGCGATTACTGGTGTGTTATGTAAGTAGAGCTAAATGCAGATCGGCGCATTGTGTGTGTGTGTGTGTGTGTGTGTGTGTGTGTGTGTGTGTGTGTGTGTGTGTGTGTGTGTGTGTGTGTGTGTGCGTTTGTGTTGGGCTGTGCAGCCACAAAAAGAGGCAGCATCAGCCTTGAGCACACTTGCTGATTCCCATAAGTCAACACCAGCTGCACTTAATACTTTGACTATTGTGAATGAACCAGATGCCAATTGTCTATGTAGGCCAATATTGGCTTAAATAGACAACTGGCAATCTATAGTGATTGATTTTGAGTATCTATATCAATGGGCCATTTTGTAAAAATGAGTAAATGTTATGATCTATCTATCTATCTATCTATCTATCTATCTATCTATCTAGTATGTTACTGTTGAGAGACAACAGTGTAACACAACACTCTTGAGGAGTATTGTTTAGCCCAGGGAAGGCGTGCAGAAAAACTTCCTATTGTGATAGTGCCATGATGTAACCCCCCCCCCCCCACACACACACACACACACACACATTTAACACAATCAGCTTGCCTCCTATTGTTGTGTGACCTGACAATACAAGGCACCTAACCCTAACCATAACCATAACCATTGCCTAATCCTAGTGCCTTCCAGGCAGCGCTGCATGGAAGGAGACGTTGGGGGCTTAAAACACCGATAGACCACATTTTCACTCCCACGTGGATGCAGGAAGATCTTGGGATTCAGTTAAGTTAGTCTGTGTGGAATTGTGGGAGTGTACTGCCACCTCTGTAATCCTGCACTAAGTCCACTGTGGTGTTATTAACTGGAGAGTCGTGTAATCAGCATGTTAGTGGGTGGAAGGTCAGCGACCAGGGGCTCGAAAACAGCTCAGGATTGACATGTTCAATAGATGAGGAGATGCAAACAAGCAGATGGCAGTTTCAGTTTAAAGGAGACGTGGTTATTTGGCTAAATAAAAACTGCGACTGGGCACTTTCTAACTTATATTTTAGGGTGTAAAAACATCTTAATATGCACAAATGTAGGGTTTTCTTAGTTCAGCTTGGTGATGAGACTCAGAGGAAAACACGAGCTTTAGGATGGAAGAATCCGGAGATGACAGGAAAACAGCAAGGATGGAAAAAGAGACACACTTTCATCTGTCTTGTACACACTTTCAAAACATCCTGCCTGTAAACGTCTGAATAATAAAGTCAATCTTTAGCTGCTGCATTATGTGTGGTATCTGGTAACAGAGCCAAAGTGACTCATTTAACATTATATTTCATACTGTACATGTGTGCTCACCTCTGATTGGGTCCGATGGGGGGATGTGCGGGTATCCCAGAGACGGACTTCCTTAAGCCCCGGTCTCTCTCCCCCTCCCCCCTCCCCCCGGGTTCTCCATCTCTGGGCACTGAGCTGGCCCGTTTGGACCCGTGGTGGCGCTCGGAGTGATCCTCACTCCGACTGCGCCGGATTCTGCCATGCGGCTCGCTGATGCTCTTGCTGCGACACAGCCGGTTGATCACGTTCTGGGACACGGCCTCGTCGAAGCGCTGCCGGTGCTTCTTGGGAATGAAGATTCTGGCAAACATAGTGGCATGTGAGGGAAATAAAAGGTTGTGATGTTAGTTTTTGTCCACAAGAGTCCAAAAAAAGAAAAAAGGGTAGGAAAGAGGATGGATCTACATCACAGATCCACCTCGATCCATTTTGAGTCCAGAATCAAAAACTTTGGATTCCAGTAGAATAACAACAGTAAGTCAAACCTCCAGCATGAGCAGAGATTACAAAGTGACGTTGCAGAATTAATCTTCACAATCGCAGTCCACACTAATTTAAATCAACAGGCTCCATCTTTCAAGACAAAGAGAAAGGCTTTTGATGGACAGGTGAGGGGTCTTTCCCTCTGGACGTGACTGCTGTCCCCAGAGGCGAGAAGAAAAAAAAGAGAAGTTGAAAGGGAAGCCAGAGAGAAAAGATTCTTTCTCTGAGGAGAGAGAGCGCGAGGAAATCTTGGCGTCACTCCCTGCTTGCTGGTGTCTCACTGCAGCGTGAGGTACCAGAGCCAGAATACAGCAAGAGGAAAAGGTGTGGGAGTGAGTGAGCGAGCATGGGATTCCTCCTCCGCTATCTCTCTCTCCCTCTCTCCATCTACAGTATGTCATTCTCCCTCTCTCGCTCTCCTACACTTCCGTCCACGCTTCACCTCGGTGTCACTCCGTCAGTGCAAGCGCAGAGCAGGACGCTTTCATCATCTAATCAATCTCAGACCTTACCATTTTGAAAAAGACACTCAACGCACTTTTTTGATGTTGTTGGCTTTATGAGGTAAAAGACCTAATCAAAGCGGCACTCAGTAGGTGGATAGAATTTAATTAAATCGATCATTCCCATTTAAAATTAAGAGTCCAGTATTTTTACAGCAGCTTCATATCTTAATAAAAAAGCTCAGCTGACAAAATTTCCATTACATACTAACAACAACAACAACAACAAGGGGAACAAACGGCTCAAACACCAGACTAGAAGCTTCATTGTCTTATATTTTCTTACAGAGGTAGTCCAGAGATTTTGTATTGCACGTCCATACCTCACAAGAAACACATTTCAAAACAAATGGTCCAAATTGGTACAGCAGAGCGCGAGACATGCTGACTTTTAGTCCGTAGTATGGGTCAAGCTCCAAAAATGCTGGAACCTACAACTCCCATAATGCAACTTCATATCTTCCAGATCTTTCATTACACCCTCCCTGCTTTTTGTGCCGAGAGTTAGATAAGAAGATTAAAACCAGTGGTATCAATCTTTACTTGCCGTGAGTGAGATAAGAAGATGTATCAATCGTTACACTTTACTTGAAGGTATCTACACTACCGGTCAAAAGTTTGGGGTTACTTAGACATTTCCATTCCACTCCATTACAGACAGAATACCAGCTGAGATCAGTTGCATTGTTTTTCTAACCAGGGCAGCAGTTTTTACATTATGTCCTTACATAATTGCAAAAGGGTTCTCCAATGTTTTCTCAGCCTTAGCCTTTTAAAATGATACCAGATTAGTAAACAGAATGTGCCTTTGGAACATTGGATGAATGGTTGCTGATAATGGGCAATGTAGATATTGCATTAAAGATCAGCCACTTCTTTCTACAATAGTCGAAAACCCTTTTGCGATTATGTAAGCACATAATGTAATCTGAAAACTAGAGATGGTCCGATACCATTTTTTCTTTCCCGATACCGATTCCGATACCTGAACTTGCGTATCTGCCGATACTGAGTACTGATCCGACACCAGTGTGTCATATATTTTATTATGTTTTAACAGCTGTATACTACTATCCCTGTATAGATGTGATATGATTTCTATCTTTGTTGTCGGTCTGGCTCAGGTTAAACTCTTTGTTAAACATGAACAAACACAAACAATGAATGCCACAGAACTTTCTTTTATTATCCAGTTTGACAGTCAGTTATAACGGAAAAAGAACATAAATAAACTACTTAACGTAGATTTTCTTTAGAGCTTTATTACGTGGTATTGGATCGGTGCATAAACTCCAGTACTTCCCGATACCGATACCAGCATTTTAGGCAGTATCGGAGGCAATACCGATACTGGTATCAGTATCGGAACATCTCTACTGAAAACTGCTGCCCTGATTAAAAAAAACAATGCAACTGAGCTCAGCTGGTATTCTGTCTGTAATGGAGTGGAATGTAAATTTCTAAGTGACCCCAAACTTTTGACCGGTAGTGTACATAAGAGTGACATGACACTGTCATGAACATGTCATAAACATTATAAACAAGTCATAAACGTTTATGACATAACGCTTCTGTCATTAAGTGTCATTCGGTTTTTGTCATGACAAGTTAGGGTTAGAGTTCATGTGTCATGAAAGTGTCATGACAGTGTCATGTGTTCATGACAGTGTCATGTCACTCTTATGTAGATACCTTCAAGTAAAGTGTTACCCAATCTTCTTATCTAACTCTCTGCAAGAAAGCGGATAAGAGTATTTCCCAAAATGTCAAACTACTGTATCTGTCAGTAGTCATGTTTCCATCAACGTAGTTTTATGCACATTTTGAAGTACTGCATTAGAAAATGCTGATGGAAACGGCCAAATTTGAAAAAAAAAAGTCCTCAAATTTGAAAAAAAAAATGTTTACGCTCGCTTGAGGTGTTTTTTTGCCTTTTTCAAAAAAGAGTTAATGCGCAAAATGGGAGATGGAAACAGCTTTACCGAATAAGTTGTGACGTAGTGAACATGTAACTCACATGATTATAGTCCCGGTATTTATCAGATGAGGGAAGGACTTCTTCAAGACACTATGTTACAGATACATTCTGCTCAAAAAGTATTGATGTTCGATACCAAGCCCAGTAAACAGACTGAAACATGCATTTTGTGGCACCATAAACTAGCAAAATGTCAAAGAGGGTGGATAAATGTGGACTGTACATGCTGTTTCATACCGAGGGCTGGCTGTTTACCAAACAACAGAGCAGACTATGAGAACAAAACAAAATGAGTCGTCCCCCGCACACAGGGACTCAGCTGACAACAGAAAACAGTTCATTCATGTGATCACAACTGCTGCAAAGAGACAAGGCAACCACCCACACATGCATGCACACACAATATTTATAACTATACCTGTGAGGACATTCACACTCCACCACTCTAACAGTAATCTTAATTTCTTCTAAGGCATGTGTAACCTTAAAACAATAAAGTCACCGCTTTTTTTATGGTGTGCACAAATAGTGATGTAACTGCATTTCTGGGTAATTAGTTTCATCAGTAGCCTAATAGACAATATTGCAATGTAGACGAAGATATGATTCCTGAGTAAAAGGTTACAGTCATTCTGGGAAAATAAATCCTGAGCTGAGTAAATCACAGCATCTGTGATTCATTCACTATCACAGACTGATGATAGACGGTGTATGAGAGGACAAGCTGCTATTCTCCTTTAACCTGAACTTCTTTATCATTCATTTTAATGTATTTTTTTTTAATACATTTTTTACATTTGCTTATTTGCCCCGAGTTAGATGAGAGTCTGTACTGTAAATATGCAGCTACCACCAGCAGCCGGTTAGCTTAGCATAAAGACTGGAAACGGGCAGAAACAGCTAGCATGATAGTAGGCGGATTTTGTTATCATCGGACAGAGTTGTTCCTGGGTCTTTATATGCTAAGTTAAGATAAGATAAGCTAAGCTAAGCTAAGCTAAGCTAACTGTATGAGGGTGGTATTAATCTCTTTCATCGAACTCTTGGCAAGAAATGAAATACGTGCATTTCCCAAAATGTCAACTATTGCTTTCAGCCCACTCAACTAGCCCCTTCAGGAAGTGAAAACTGGCTAAAAATCACCTAATTTTGTAGGATTTATTAAAACAATGACGTGTTCTCCTAAAAAGGGAAATAACAAGAACATGTACAGTAGCCTACACATAAACACACAGGATGTGCGATATATCAACACCATGTATTTTTCAAACCAAGACCTAAATTAAACAGTGAAACCAGTAAATGAAGGTTTATAAATTATTAAATTACTCAAATGTCATCATTCTTTTCACCGGTAATGTGAATTAAAGAGAACCCAAAATCCCAGCTGATACATTAGTCAGAAGTTAATTATTTGATTCCATGTTTGTTGAATCACGGCTGGGTTAAGTTCCAGCTGAGATCGGAGCCCCAAGCAGATTTGCACAAACTGTTTTGAGTCCCACCTACACTCGTCTGCTGTGTTCTGACTAAGTTCATTTGCTGTTGAATAGATGAATCAGCCATAAACAGACAGGATGTAGCTCGGTCTGTGAAAAGAAACAAGACCAGTGGAGTAATTAGCAACAAACACGCTGATAGAGACAACAGCTTCCACTGTACATGTCTTGGAGAAGCTAATTAAGCCGCATAGAAACAACTTTGACAGCTAAATAAAGCAATTAGGACACGCGTAAAGTACAGAGAGAAGGAGAGAAATGGGGAGAGAAAAACTTCACAGCATCTCATTATCCAGAATTGTATCAAAAGGTATTCAGGTAATACTGTCTAAAGCACCTCCAGCCCTGTGCTGTTCTTGCCGCGTGGCGTATAATGAAGTCTCAATCCCACGTGGAACCTAAATGTCACAGCTTCTGTTAACAACACTGGTCACCTGTATGAAGAGCTTTTTTATTTATTTTTTTAAAGAAGCTGTACACCAGATTTTCACCCTTTAGTAGCTGTATCTTTGTTGGCCTATAGAGATAGAAAGGATGTACTTAGAGCCTGAACTATTGTGTCTTTGTGAAGCCAATACTGCTCACTATGTTTTGACTTTGAATGATAGTTTCCTTTTTTTTATCTACCAACTAACTGATCTCTTTATGAGATGTACGTAGATGCTGCCTAAAGGTCTGATATATTCATAGATCCCATAGATGATGGACTATGCAAACTGAAGACAACTCCTTCTGCTTGTCACTGCAGCTGAGCTCAAGCAAGTTCCCTTTTATTAGATGCTGAAGGTAATCAGACAGAGGAGATACTGTACCTTGCAAAATGCTAAATTACAGATCTGTTGAGGAAAAATGTGCAATATTCCATACCTCAAAAGCATAGAGAATGTAGACAGAATATAGATATTTCTGCCTGTGGGCCCCCCAGTGGTAGTATTACTAAATCCACTGCGGTAGACAACAATGTGCCGCTCCCCTCTTTGCAGGAGCTTTCAACACAAGACAAAAGATCAGCAATGCAGCAACCTATTATTTCTGACACGTTTCCCCTCGCTGCTTGAATTATGTATTTTTTCTTACTTTACATGACTCATAGCAGGCCCAGTGTAGTGCAATATGATTAAAGGAGCCAATTAAATACTTATGAAAGGGGCACTTCACCAATTGTACACATTAAGATCTGTTGAATTGTCATGGGGAGTGCTACTCTTCAAGTGAAATCTTTATATAATCTGCCTCTCATAAGCCCCATAAGTGTATGGAAATGCCCCTTTGAAGAGTAACTTAACACCAGGCTAAAAGACAGTGTTTCTCTGCCCACTCTGGTTTAAAGTTTAAAGGGGACATAACATGAACTCACTTTTTCAGTGCTTGTGCACATTTGTTTGGGTATCTGGAGTGCCTACCAACCCACAAACTGTAAATTAAGACAACCTGGTCAGTTTTTTGGTGGACTGCCTAGTTCAGAAAACATGGGATTCAACAAGCCATTCAGATTTGGCTTCCCTTCCTCATGTCACATTTGAGTATCTCCACCCAGGGTTTGAGAACTATCTTTGCAAAGGTGCTAGGGCTGAACTATTAATTGCATTTGCAATAATATCGCGATATGTTAAAACACAATTTCCTAATCGCAAAGGCTGCGATTTGGTCACGTGACGCTACGCCGTACCTTGACCTGTTGTACAATGGCCTCAGGCTCGACAGAAACTTTAGACCCAAATAGGAACAGGCTACACAGAGCGTCTGTTTGGCACCAGAGGGAATATAGTTACTTGCACTCGCTCGTCATCTAAACCAGCAAAAGTGGATATGCTGGTTTTCCAAGCAAAAAAACCTGTGAGCTACTGAGAACCATACAGTAATAATAATAATAATAATAATAATAATAATAATTAAAAACACACACACACACACATATATATATATATATATATATATATATACACACACACACACACACACACACACACACACATACACACACTTTATTTTTACTTATTTAACTGTCTAGTAAAGTTCAAAGACAGTGTTTAAAAAGTGCAATCCACATGTCTATATATGTTTATTACAGTAAATAATAATCGAAATACTACTAAGTGTGGTAAAGCCACATATTTGTTTTTATATTTTTGCAATCTGCCCTTTAGTTTGTGTGATTTGTTTCTGACTTTCATATGAATGTTTACACCAGGCTTGGTCAGTGCTCAGTATACTACTGTAACTGAAGTAGTTAAATAAAAAATGTCATTCATATAAATTCATGCATCACCTAATTTCATCATCACATACAGGCCTGGCCTCCAGGAAAGAACAATTTGTTTAATCTATCTAATCTTGTGTTGTTCATACTATACAATTATTTATTGCTTGTCTTTGTTGAATAATACAGAAGACAAAGAGCTTAAAAAATAATCGCATATTAAATCGCAATTGCATTATTAGTGAAAAAATCGCAATTAGATTATTTTCCAAAATCGTTCAGCCCTAAAATGTGCACCATATTTAACTACTACGACTAATCTGAAAGATGCTAAAATTACAGAATCTGCACAAAGTGGCTAATCGCCAAAAAGATATTAAATTGTCTATTGTATCTATTTTTCTATATGTTTCTATTGTGATGTTGAAAAAAGCTTGGTTTTCAGCTATCCCTTTAAAACAAACCGTTTATTTAAATTTAATGCTACCACTCGTTTTAGAATAGCTGCCACTTTTTTTTTAGAAATGGTGGGCATTATGTTTTCGGAACAAATCTGTTCAGTTGAAGATATAGGCCACATATTCTTAGCCTGCTGTCACTGTCTCTGCAGATTCTGATTTGAGGGTTTGAGGCGTTGCATCTGACTGCAGCCTGAGACAGTGTTGCCTGAGCACAGACTACTGGCCACAATCAGCAGACTCCTGAGATATAAATAAATGTTCTGTCGTGATGTAGGTGTAGCAACCCACATGGCTCCTTTTTGTTTTCTATCTTCCCTTCTCTGCTATTTGTCATTTATTCATATCACAGCACTATTATTGTCTCTGTCTCTCACACTGATACAGAACCTGTCTGTGAATATATGTGTGTGTGTGTGTGTGTGTGTGTGTGTGTGTGTGTGTGTGTGTGTGTGTGTGTGTGTGTGGCTGCTTCTATCAGCATTATGCTTTCATAAATGCAGATATTCATCCACCTCAAAATGCACAACCGTCAGTTGAAACAGCCACCTCATCGCAAAAAGTTTTTCCGCGTCAACTCTTGGAAACTAAATGAGTGCTCTGATTTGACCTCATTTATAGAGAATAGAGATCTATAATTATCTGAAGGAGGGTTGTGGAGGAGGAAGCAAGCAGGGAGGAAGGGACTGATTTCTCAAAAGGGAAGAATGACAAGCAGAAAACCACAAAGAGGAGACCTCATTTCATTTCAACTGTCCAGATGTGGCTTAAATGCTTGTGTAATGCTAAAGTGTGAGACTGAGACCATGTCTAAACACACATAGAGATGTAACTGTGTGTGTGTGTGTGTGTGTGTGTGTGTGTGTGTGTGTGTGTGTGTGTGTGTGTGTTGGAAGGAATCTGTATAACATGATCTATTTGTTATGCTTCTCTTGAACACTGCCAAAAAAAAGCCCAGTGGTGGGTCCCATTTAAGGATGAAGCCAGTGGAATTAAAAGATAATGATATGATTTCAAATCCGTTAGGAGCATCGCTGGATGCCTGGTCTGTGTCCAGGAACTTATCAAAAGTAGATGATTAAAAATTGTGCTAGTAAAAAAAGGTCAGCCATATCTGATCCACTGAATAAACATGACCACACTGGATAAATGGGCTTAACAATATGTGTGATCAAAGTATGAATTCAAAAAGAATGAAACAGAAAAACTTTATCTGAAACTGAGACTGATGGTGGCGCTAGATGAAAAGTCAGAGGACCATGAAAAGTTAAAGTAATTAATCCTGAGGGTGACATGAACGTGTGTATACGTGGCAATCTATCTTTCTTAGCTTTCAAGATATCTGACTGAAATGGATTGAGTCTCTGTCTGTCCTTTGATTTTCTCTACAACCGTTCATCCGACCGACTTTACACTTGGCGGTTGTATCGCTGAGGACCAAAGTAGATGCGGTGTCAAGCGCGGGCTCTTTAGATCTACGAGAGGTAGTGCGTTATGTACACACTGTGTTGTGTATTGAGAGGGGACCCCTATTAACGAAGAGTCACTCGCTACAGTACATTGAAGAACAGATAAAGAAAGAAAGACCGGCGATGTTACATTGTTGCAAAGTCAAACGTTTCAAGCGTCAGAGATGTAACTTTTGGAATGAACGCTTTTGTTCCCGGAAATAGCCTGGTCCCAAGCTAGTTGTTTATAGATAATAGGATTGATGACTAGCATTGCTAGGGGACACTATGTCATGGCAGGTGTAATGATCAGGACCCAAGTAAGCGCAGTGCTGAGTGTGAACTTGTTTGGATGAGCGGTTCTTGAGAAAGCTGCAAGCAGTATTACCGGAGGCCTAGCAATCGACCCGTTCCAAACAGGTACGTTTGGAACAGGCACTGCACTAGTTTCCCTAAAAGCCAAATATGTCAACCTCTTAGTGGCACTAGATGCAAAGTCAAAGGCACAACCAATGTCAGTAGGATTCATCCTCTGGGACCATAATTACCCAAACAAAAATGAATGGCAGTGACCGGGTTGGGTCAGTGGGTAAAGCAGGCGCACATGTACTGAGAGGTTTATGCCTCGACGCAGAGGTCCAAGGTTCGACTCCGACCGTCAGATTTCCTGCATGTCTTCTCCCTTTCTCACCTAGCTATCCTGTCAAAAAGTAAAGGTGGAAAAGCCCAAAAAATAATCTTAAGAGAGACAAAATTGAATGGCAATTCATTCAGTGGTAGATTTTAGGGCTGCACAATATGTCTTTCTCATTATAGCGATATCAACTTGCACAATAAACCCATCACGAAAGACTGCGGCATATCACAATAGACAGAGACTATCAGTAGAAAACTACACTTTAAAATGTAAGTCATTCTTTTTTTTAGTGGTGCATTTTAGGTTCAATTCAATTTGTTCAGTAAAATAATGTTGGAAATTATTTTCCTTCGGTTTTTGAATTCAACAAGCCATTTGCTGTATTTTAGCAGAATACTGAAAGCAGTAGAAAGGCAGAACTGAGTACATTTGTTATTCGTTATTGTAACATTCAACAGTGTAATAGCATATCGCATATTTTCCTCATATCGTGCAGCTGTAGTAGATTTATAGTCTGGACCACAGTGGGGGACCGTCTGACCGACAGACAGACCTGTATTGCCGTCCCTAGAGCCACGAGCCTGGCTGAAAAGCAAACTGTCATGGATGATGCATTGTGGTTTTTGTTCTTCCTTCAGTCTGAACAAGCTGGTCACAAAAAAAACAGCTCCTAATGTCACCAACAACCATAAAAGACAGCTTATTCCACTCCAACTTATGAATGCACTGGCTCTAGCACCGTTTGTGCTCATCATCGCCCACTTTAATGCCAGCCGTTTGTGAGCTACTAATGTTTCTCATCTTGTGCAGTTGTAGCAGCTCAGCAGTAGTTGCAAACAAGCTCCACCGACTCCTGCAGTTAAGATTAAACACCATCATTACCAGCACTATTGAAGAAGAAAGCTTTGTGCACAGCGTGCACTGTCGGATCAAGTGGAGCTGATAAACACAGATGTGGGGATCATTTAGACCCACCATGATCATACTGTAATCACTCTTATTTCTTTTATATGGAACGACTATCACTGACTGTAGTAATAAAGATAGTTAGTTGATTTCTACATAGCTCAAAAGGTAGACCTGCACCAGTTACTGGCAGACATCATGTTGGACACAAAAGCCAAAACGTGCCAGACACAAACACACACTTATACAGGCAAACAGAAATTTCAGCTCCAAAGCAGGCACAAACATACACAGATACACACACTCAAACTTGGCGAGAGATTACATCCTAAAAGCAGAGCATCACTCAACCTAATGACTCCAATACCTTAAGAGAGGCAGGCACAATGAAATGCCTTTGTATTGCTAACTGTGTTACAACTAGAGCAGTGTCCATCCTAGTGTGGTCTCATCACATTAAACTATGTGAACAACACTGTTGACAGTTCCCTCAAATTCATAAATTATAGCTTTAAAGCCTTAAGTTACCTTGAAGAAAGTTTAGAAAACAACTACTGTAGGGAATAGAGGATTTCGGAGCTAAAAACATCAAATATCAAACATCCACAGCAGCCATCGTCTCGTTCTGTTTCGGATTGCGTTAAATATTCACTCATCCCCCACATACATAATTACACTGATGGCAAAATCGGTGCAGGTGCAGACCCAAAGGAGCTGTTAATATGCACAAATTCTTTCAAAAAAAATAAACAACCAAACAAAACCACAGAAAAGCATTCATTCAATTAAAACAGAATGAAAAGGTATACTCACCCCAGACAATTCATGTTCGTTTTAGCAGTAACCCATAGCTCAGAAATAAACTAATCACTAAGTTGACAGCATCTAATAGTAAGCAGAATGGCAGACACACCTAGTGCTTCAGCGCTGCCTGAGGGGCATAACAGATATGGTGGGACCTTGGTGCATGCAGGAGGCTGTCTTTACAAAGTGTCAGGGGAAAACGGTCACCACAGAGAGTGAGCAGGAAACAGCCCGAGCACTGAGCGGAATAACGAGAAGAAATCCCATCAGAGAAAAAAAACAGAAAAAAACCCTCAGAGAGAGGGAGCGAGAGGGAGGTAAGAGAGTTGTGAGATGGGTGGGGGATGGAAAAACCGAGAGAGAGAGAGAGAGAAAGCATCAATTTTATTACTGGGGCTCGTGCAAATAGGAGCGTCCTTTATTATACAAATACCAATGAGGAGTTCTCAGTGTTTGAATTATTCATAATGACCAATTTAAAGCAGAAAAATCCCGTCGTCATTTCAGGATAACGAAAACTACCTCAACACTGACCGCACACTGCTGGAAAGTCTTCTTACAGTATATTAATACCAGTAAAAATGGTTCAAAGTGGCGTAGTAGTGGAGGGGAGCCAGTGTAGTAAAAGAATAAAAGGCTTGATTGGCTCTACTTGTGGAAGAAGTGCAATCTGTGGACAAACTGTCTGGGGGTTTAGAGAAAAGGCAGGAATGCTGGTCATTTTGGCGCACAGACAACCACTTACAGTAACTGGCTACCTGAGTGGTTTTTCATGTTTAGTTATCTGGCATTATTACCTTAAAATAAAAAAATAAAAAAAACCTATTGGGTGTAGCTCCAGGTATTTTTTTTATATATTTTTTTGAAGGAGATACAGAGCAGCATGGCTACCGCTATTAAATTATGTTTTCACAACTAAATCTGTCTGTGGCACATCATCACAGACACCTCCATGCTGGGAATTCGGTTCACGCTGCCAATCCTCATTTACCGCTAAAAACTCTTAGCTCGGGCCTCTCCACGTCAGTTTAGTCTCTCAGTTTCACTAACACTTTAAGCGACTTGGAGGGGTCACTGTGGATTTACCCCGGGTGGCAGATGGGGCCCACCTAAAACCTAAAGCGAAGCTCTGAAATGGCTGGCGCCGAGACCCCCTCTAATCCATCCTGCAGAATGAGCAACAAGAAAAGCCTGTTTACGTACTCATTTTGATCCCCGCAGATTATTTTACTTTTCACTGGGACTTGAAAATGTCAAAATGGGGATGTGTGTGTGTGTGTGTGTGTGTGTGTGTGTTGGATACAATACCAAGAGTGGGAGTTATAATTGAACAACACTGGAAGCTTTGCAGAAGCACAAGCTGTCCTTGGTTATAATGGACAGTTTGGCAGCTAAGAATAACAGGAGACATGGGGAGAGACAGAGAGGGGGATAACATGCAAGAAGGGTCCTCCAACTCCAGAAATATTCAGACAAGGGATGTCTTGGCTACATTATATGTGTCTCAGACTGCCCAGAATAGTTTATTTTTATAGACAATGGTTGGCCACTTTGATAAATTTCCACATGGTTCCACAAAAGGTGGATTAGAGAGGCCGGGCCAGAAACAAGCATGCAGCTATCTTTTAAGTCTTTCCTCTACTTTGTACCAGCAGTTTAATATATACTGTTTGGCAATCCAATGAAATTGGGAACTGAAACGCCTGGCTCTTACCTGATGCTGGAGATGAGCTGCCGATGCTCATCAGTGGTGAGTATGTCGGGCAGGACCGAGGCCAGCCACTCGACTCTCTTCTCAGCTGCATACTGCTTCAGCACAGTGAAGAGTTTCTCTTTCACTTCGGGTTCGTCACCTAAAATCTGGTCAATCTGATGGAGAGAGGACAACGATGTTAGAGGCTGGGAGGAGTTTGAGGACAAGTCGGGGAAATGAAAAACAGGGTAGATGCTGTCACTTCATAGTTTTTACACAGTGCCACATTGTTACCTTAAAGGTCCCATGGCATGAAAATTTCACTTTATGAGGTTTTTCAACATTAATGTGAGTTCCCCTAGCCTGCCTATGGTCCCCCAGTGGTTAGAAATGGCGATAGATGTAAACCAAGCTCTGGGTATCCTGCTCTGCCTTTAAGAAAATGAAAGCTCAGATGGGCCGATCTGGAATCTTCCCCTTATGACGTCATAAGGGGAAAGAAGGTTACCTCTCCTTTCTCTGCTTTGCCCGCCCAGAGAATTTGGCCCACCCATGAGAAAGAGAGAGACATTATGGCTTGCAAACGCAGCATGGCAGTTAGTCAAAGCCACACCCCCACCCTCCACCTCTCCTCCTCAATAGCATTTAAAGCTACAGACACAGAAATGGCACATCCTAAGTAAAGCTCATTGTGGGACTGGCTCTAGTGGCTGTAATTCTGCACCAAGGCTGAATTTCGGGAAAGAGACTTCAGGTACAGTATTAGAGGACCACTAAGGCCTATATAAAAGCATCCAAAAAGCAGCATGTCATAGGACCTTTAACACTTTGTTTGCAGTTCAAAAAAGAATATAGCCTTACTCAGAGTTCTATTACTTGAGTTTGTCGTGGTCTTAGTCGGTTTTATATTTGTATAAATTCCCATCCATGCAGAAAGTTTCAACTTTGTGGGCCACTGTTTTTTTTTCTTGCACTATAAACTTTTTAAAGGCTCACACCTGTGCATTGTATGCATGTCTGCACATGCACTTGTTAAATGTTGAAGAATTTAGCAGAGCTACTGTATTTTAAGGAAACTCCAAATATTGCTATAACATTTGCCCCACCCCCCAACCCCACAACCCATGCTGTGTTCACACCAAACACAAAGTGAACTTTCACGCAAGTTTGACCGCAAGATCATTTGTGTTTGTGTTGCTCGCACGAGACGCAACAGAGAGGATGAGGGGCTCCATGGAGATACCAATAACGTATGCCATCTCTTTCCATCATCAACCATAGCCGAAATAACCATTATCGCTACTTTGTACCTGTTGTGGAAGTCCCCGATACGTCAGAAAACCTAAAAGGCCTTCGTGTCTGGGTTCCTAACATCATCCGGAGGCGTAGAGCTCAGGGTGCCCACAGACAGCTACACTACATTTTTCCTCCATGTTTGATTGAACACATTCAGGGCGTCAGGAGAATCACTGATAGGATTTCGTGGCACATTTCTCGCACCAATATGCAAATGACGTGTTTTCGCATCTTTGCATTGACTTTGTACAGAATCGCGCCACACGAAAAACACGATAGACAGATTCAAAGACAGTATAGCTACATTTTGATTGGTGCTCAGAAATGCCCCTTTTCTAACTGAGCCCCGCCCACTTCAAACCAGTAAGAGGAGCACAACAAAAACCTTGTGAAATAGCCAAACTGCTCTAACTTTGGTAGAAAGCGTGTTTATGTAGGACTCCATTGCTCACAGTCAGAAGGTGATTGAGAAAATGTGTATTCAGGGCCTTTAAACTGCCCAACTCAACTGGACCAGGTATAGGAATGAACCTGGACTCAGCTGTGATTGTGTATTATTGAAACATACCCTCCTGTTGAACTCCAGAGCTTTATGTTTACGGTCCAGTCTCGCCCCCTCTCCTCCCATCTGACTCTCCTCTACGCTGATGCTGCGTTTCTGTCTCGGGCCGAGACACAGCACCCCCAGACGGAGCGTCCTACCCTGTGAGGCCTTGATCAGCGCTGCGGCCGTCTCGTGCTGCCTGACGGGGATGCCATTGACCTCCATGACGTAATCCCCGGCCCTCAGACCTGCGCGGCCGGCTGGAGAGCAAGGCGAGCAGTCCTCCACCAGCAGGGGGCAGTCTCCCACGATGGTGAACCCAAAACGACCGTCCGGACCTGGTATGATGTCCATCTGTAATGAATATTATTTAATTTAAGAACATACCGGCAAAAGGCTCTGGATCAGTCTGGATGTGAAGTTACAGCACTATGACATGTGTCTGGATCGACGAAGGATTAGTTCCGGCACCGGTCCGGTCGCATAGAGGAACATTAACCGCAACCTCCGAGAACCTGGGACGTTTTGGGACCTATTGGCGGGGATTTGCTATGGACAAAGTATACACAGCGATACACGGGTAAGAACAAATTACGTTTAACCATGTATCCAGCTAATTGAAATAGCTCACGTTGTGTGAACAGTTAACTTCATTTAATGTGATGTATGTGGCGTTTTCTTGTGCAGGGTGCAAATGTTCCACATAAACAAGTTCCTTACCGAGACCATAAAGGCTCTTATACACTAGACGCAGCCCAGCAGGCGCGTACAAATGTGCTTTGTCGCGCTGCTGAAAAAAAAAGAGCCGTGCGCGACCTCTGCTCGTGCGCCATAAATCGGGCGCGCCGGCAGGATATTACGTCATTTTGACGTCACGATGGCGCGCGCCACCTTGGATGCATCTAGTATAATTCACCCTTAATGCAGAGCATACCTAACCCTAACCCAAGACGATTGTGACTGGTTTAAACTAATGCAAACAACCCAGAGCGTTTTTTTCTCCTATCCAGGAGTGTATGCTCCCGTTGCCATACCTTCCTCCGCAGCGCTGTGGAGATAGTCTGGCAATGCGATATGACATGAAACTCCCCAGGCATTAACCCACATATGCATTATTGTTGTGATGGATTCAAAAGCTGTGAGACCTGCTGTATGCGGGACACCACTCCGATACTGGGAGGGATGTTCTTCTGAGTCTGGGCGATGGCGACGACAGCTTGGGGACCCAGCGTCGACACATTGTGGCCCTCGATCTCCAGGACTTGGTCCCCAGCCTGCAACCCCGCCAGGTGGGCGCTGCTGCCCTCCTCTACAGACAGGATGTAGCTCGGTCCATTGCCACCCAGCTGGAAGCCAAACTCCTCTGGCCAGCCCTGGTTGGACGACGGCATGCTGAGGACTTGAGGGATGAGAGAATGGGATAAAATAGGTGAAGATTTGATTTTGATGGGGGAAAGGAACTACTCATAATCCAAGGACTTCACAGAGTGGGGTCCTGCACTGTGGAGCTTCACTGCAAACAGAAATCTGTGAGGTTAGGAGACATTATGGGGAAAAAAAATGGGAAAAAAACACACACAGAGACATTTAAAACACAAGCACTTACCCACTGTGGCCAAAATATTCAAGTCTATTGACATCGCAAAAACACCTTTGGATCAAATAATCCTTTGCATGTTTTAAAAGAGCTCCAATTCTAAGAATTCCTGCCCTGTCTCTTCTCCCTCCTGCTAACTCCCGTGTCTCAAGTTGTACTATCGAGTGTAGCTCTGTAACCCTCTACCCTGAACCATGACACACTCAGGGGGGCCGTGACCTGGTTCACAAACTCCAAAGCAGCCAATAAAATGGAAGTGTTGCAGAGATTGTGACCCTAATTAGCTCGAGTTCCTCCAGCTATTTTTTTTTTTTTTTTTAATCAGTGCACATTCAAGTCTATTCTGTTAAATGGTAATTATGCAACAGAGCACACCACTGGCTGCACTGATCATGTCTAAGCAGGTAAGAGATACAAATTGGCATCAAATAACATAACATAACATAATATATGAGGTAAATTGGCAAATACAGAGGCACTTTTGGCACTTCTAGGCCAAACTTTGGAATGAAATATTAAAATGAGAATGAACATAATGTGACAGACTCAAAAACATCTCCAATATGACAAATACTGAATTACAAAAATGGACATGTTGGCTTTTGCAGAATATAATCAACTATAAACCCTTTGGCTAACCCCTCTGGAAGCTAATGATGTGCTCCACAGCTTTTAAAGCCACAGCGCAGCAGGATTCACACAGTGGACCAAGCTGATAAAAAGACTTACAGAAATCTTTAGATGGATACCGAGAGCCCCGCCGGAAAGAGTATCTGCCTTTTTTGTTTTGCAAAAATCTCTTCATCTTGAATGTCAAATAGCAGGCGGCCTGCTAGCAGCCTGTTATCCAATCCAGCCTTCTCAAATGTGACGTTTAAAAAAGGAAATAGAACCAACCCAAAGTCAAACAGAAAGGTTGACGAACTTAAAACATTGTCCCATTCTTCCACCCTTAAACCACAGCAGTGTCCACATGAGCAAAGGGTGAGTGTGCATGAGAAGAGAGTGCAGTCTCTGTGTGAGTGTGTCAAGGAGTTAGTCCTGCGTCTCATCCCAGATTCATCCTAAGGCCAGCCTGCTTGCACAGTGTTAATCAGAAAACTGGGACGCATGCACCCGCGCACCTCAGTTCCATAATCATTCTCTCTCCAAAAAGGGTATTGTGAGGCCTCATTTTTCTATAAATACACCAATGTGTCTTTTTCCTCCTCCTCCTCCTCCTCCTCTCTTGGCTAGGTGGCTCTCGGAGGGACCGCTCCTGGCCCAGAATCGCTCTGCATCGCTGCAAGAAAGCCTGATGAGTACTAATTGGAGCGTCTGCATGCCTGCAATGCTGTGTGTCCATGTGTGTGAGCACACTGGAATGTTCAGTCCATTGAGAAGGAGCAAGGGGCAATTTGAGACTTTAGCCTGTAGGATTAGTAGGATTATGAGCTAAATCTTCAGTGTTCCTCCAGCCCCCCTGTCATTAATACTGCAGGAACACATGCTCCCCTACATTAATGAATACAGGAATTGTGCATACAGCATGAAATGTATTACCTGGTGGTACGTCCGAATGAGTGAGAGAACACGCACAGCGTGAAGATACAGTCTGTATCAAAGGCTGAAAGAGTGTAAACATTCACAATTTAAGACTGACAGCACACAGCAGGTGCAACAGAAGCATAGGGTTAAAGCCACTACGTGTATTAGGTGATTATACAGTAACATCATCCAAATTCTTCTGATGAAATTTGTTTGTAAAAAAAAAATAAAAAATAGAAGACCCTGGTGAAAATTGGTGGAGTCTATGCGTTGATTTTATTCTGTATCCCTGAGTTGGATTTGTGAGCTGGTAGCAGCTTTGCGTTGTTGTCTGACTGACAGCATCTTTTTTTAACCCAAATTTAAAAATAAAACAATTCTAATCCTTGTGATTTTAATGTTGTAAATTACCAAATATTGGGGGAGCCTGGATAGCTCACCTGGTTAAGCGTGCGCCCCATGTGCGGAGGCCCGGTCCTTGCCGCAGCGGCCGCACACCTGCGGCCCTTTGCTGCATGTCATTCCCCCTCTCTCTCCCCCTTTCCTGTCTTCAGCTGCCCTGTCTAATAAAGGCCTAAAGTGCCCAAAAAATATAGTTAAAAAAATAATAAGGAGTGAAAGAGTATAAGCTGTAGAGCCCTCACAATATCCCTGCGGTATTAAAATCATCATGTCATTGAAAAAGAAATGAGTTAAAATGAGATGTGTTTCTTTTGGCAAGGTGGTGGAACAATGTCACAATGCCCTACTCAAGAAGAAATGCTTTAACCTTACTGATATTTTACTTAGAGCTCAACTATCCTACCTCCACCTTTAAATATGAGTGATTATGTAGAGGGAAAATATATCAAAAACAGGTTATATCATGTTATTGTTAGGGCACCTCAGACATATGATGTTAAGTCAGTAGTAGGTTTGTCAATAAAAGCAGTTAACACGTTGCAGTCAGTAATTCATTTAAATGGGAATTCATTACAGCTGAAAGGGAAGGGAAAGGAAGCACGCAATAAGGAGCAGGCAGTCCGGTACCAACTGAATAATTAAACACAAATGGCTGTTTCTACAAACAGACACTGCTCACTCCAATCAAACTCTCCTCTTACACTACAGCCAAGACAGTTACTCATGTGTGAGCAGACAGAAAACTGACATTTCACAGGAAATAGAGTCTGATAAATCATTTCACTCAGTAATAAATAAGTTATTCATTCTTCCTCAAACATACATCATACATTTGAGCATATCTACATCATAGTTTAGATGTTTTCATAAAAAATAAATAAAAAACAAGGGACCTGAAATAATGTATCTTCATACCAAGCAAAACTGGCACTTCATTAGTCATAAATGGGGTATTAGTATTTTGAAACGCTTCTCAACCTCAAACTGTGACTGCAAATACACTCAATGCATTGTGACCAACCACAAATCTAACATAAGGAAAATCTAAAATGATCAACACGCCCACGCAGCACATGCACACCTCTCATACCTTTTTAAACAGCATCCATAGATGTCCATGCAAAGCTCCAGAGTAATGCTCCCCTCTCCAGCACTGCGAGCTGTAATATGAGTGCTGGGCCATGTCGGCAACTAGATCCAACAGGTGTCTTGTGATGCCTTGTTGCATTGTGTGGAGCACTGGATGATAGTGACAGAGAGAAAACAATACTAAGTAGCTGGAGCCAAAATGCTGCTGGATTTTAAGTCTGACTTGGAGGAAGTAATGTGATCTTTGCAGGTAATAAACTGAACTCCTAAATCCAAGTGTAAGCTTACAGTCAGTGCATCAAATCTCCTCTTTATTCAGAAAACAACCCAATTTTTTGATAAACACATGGGAGACTGGCCACTTTTGGCCGTGATGGTGAATATGTGATGGTTATAGTTGAAAGGGGTTTTATCAGGGAAAAGTACGGTGGCCGACAGGGGCAAATGCCCTGCAACTTAAGAAAACACACGCAAATAGACAAAACACAAGCATATTAAGAAAACAACTTCATTAATTTGACAACACATGCACAGCATTCAGCAAACGCGCTGCAAATGCACACAACACAACCAAATACATAAATGCGCTGCAAATATGAAACGATGCAAAAAGAAAAGCACACAAACCCAGAAAACAAATGCAACAAAAAAAACGCAGCATCCAGATTACACAACAGAAGTTCTCCAGACCTCTATGGGGAGCTGATTTTTGACCCCACGGGGAGGGAGAGAGAGAGAGAGAGAGAGAGAGAGAGAGAGAGAGAGAGAGAGAGAGAGAGAGAGAGAGAGCAACTGCATAGACTGTAAATATTAAGTCTATGTTTGAGATATGTTTTCTCTCGTTTGGTGGGTGTGTCCCGGCTCAGGTTACAGGTGATACTCAATCAACAGAGACGTCTGTAAACTTGTGGTAATAAAACATTTAAAACTGCATCAGTGTTTAACGTTGACGTTTGTTTAAGACATATTACATGAGAGGGTTTAATTTTGAGGTCTGAAAGGCGCATTACTGAAGTATAGGCCTCCTCCAGTGTAATATTGTGACTATACAACAACGGTTACCAACAAAATAAGTGATCAATCTGTATTCATATTGTGGAGCAATTCGCTCTTGAAATACAAAAAACAGACAGGATTTATAGTCCCTCCCTGTTTAGTAAACCAGCCAATTTACCGTGGGATTTATCAAACTGAATAAATCCCGCTCGCACATATAAACACAAAACTGCTTTGCTAACTCCATCGTGTTGTAAGTAAGACATCTGCTGAAAAAGTTATTGTATTCATTAGCATGATTGTCGTGCTGTTTAGTTCACAAACATCCAACACACCAAAGTACAAACACATAGCGGACCAGACGCAAGCTTTTATTTTGAAAAGCTGAAGCTCGGGGACGGCACCAGCTGGGAGGGTATGAGACGGGAGTACAGACTTTATATTATTAATATATTATGTTATTAATAATAATATGAATTTAATATACAGTCTATGGAGTTCTCCAGGCTGCAGCCATACCTGACTCTAATAAAAAGACAGAGAGCTCTCCTCTCTCCTCGAAAATCAAGCTGTTCCACTAGCTGCTCCCTCTAGAGGTCTGGAGAACTTCCGTTGTGTAATCTGGATGCTGTGTTTTTTTGTTGCATTTGTTTTCTGGGTTTGTGTGCTTTTCTTTTTGCATCGTTTTTTATTTGCAGCGCGTTTATGTATTTGGTTGTGTTGTGTGCATTTTCAGCGCGTTTGCTGAATGCTGCGCATGTGCTGTCAAATTAATGAAGTTGTTTTTCTTTTTGCATCGCTTCTTTTTTGGGGGTTTGCGTGCTTTTCTTTTTGCATCGTTTTTTATTTGCAGCGCGTTGATGTATTTGGTTGTGTTGTGTGCATTTGCAAGTTGTTTTTTTAATTTGCTTGTGTTTTGTCTATTTGCGTGTGTTTTCTTAAGTTGCAGGGCGTTTGCACCTGTCGGCCACCGTAGAAAAGCTTCCAAGACACTCTAAAATGGGTGAAAACAATAGTCTGACTATTCATTATGAAAACTTGTAAGGTTTGAAAAAGAATGCAGGGTTATGTAATTAGTGTGGATCGTATTAGCACTGTGTACAGTATATAATGAAAACTATTAATATTTGGACATACTTCACATGTATATCGACTTGAAGATAGACCATACTGACACATCCATTCACCCACCCTGCTGCAGCTGTGTCAGCCTCAGAAGGTTAGCACAACCCCTCAGCTGTTAGCTTGGAATTTAGCTACATCGATGCTAAGGAAGTAGCATTGTTTACAGAGCAGCACCAAAAGTGATGCTAGTGGTCCTACCGCTAACCAAACCTACTATGTTGTCATGAGATAAAACACTAAAAGGCAGTTATGCGTGACCTCGACTAGAAGGTAATGGTGGAAATGAATGAGTTTATGGCTTCAGGAAGTAAAGAAAGCGGGAATGGATATGCAGCTTTGCTGACGTTGGGGTTGGGTACTGACATAGGTTAGCATGCTAACGTTAAACTTGTTCATCTGAGTAGTTTAAGAAGACACCCTAAGCTACATTATTTCGTGTACGAGTCTTTGCCGTGTTTAAACAAACCCCTAATAGTAACACTACTATAGCTTCTTGTTGAGTTTGCTACCTGTTCGTGGTGAGTTTGTACCATAAACACCTGTTGTTTCGTCTCTCTGTAGCCGCATGGATTTCCTCACTCTGTTCGCTGTCTACGTTGTAGTGGTGCTGACATGTATAGTCCTAGTCTGCAAATACTCAGGCCAGCAGCAGACGCCCTTTAATATCATCTTCAACTATGTAGGAAAGGTAAGAAAAGAAGTTTAACTGTACTTCCACAAACTGACACTGTGTGGCGCAGTTAGACTAATTTATCACAATACAAAGACAGCATGTCCACTGCAATTAAAAGCTGCTCCTGACACTTCTCTTCACAGGTAGTTGCACCATTCACGCCAAAATGGCTCCAAAAGTTTTCACAGTGGACCTTGCACAGGCTGTTTCATCAAAGGTTTGTAGTTGAAGTGTTTCCAGAAATAAATGCATTGTTGTAATATATGTTAAGTCTGTATCAGAATCAGTTTTATTGGTCAAGTATATGTACATACACAAGGAATTTGACTTCGGTAGATGTTAACTCTCTATACATTCAACAAATAGGCATGTAGTAGTAACATACTGTACAATAGAGACAACAATATACATATAGGCACATATCAACATAATATACAAAAGTACAAATATAACAATAAGACATAATATCAAGACAAGTACACATGGAGTGGGATGTAAAGTGCAAAAAGTAATAGTGCAAAGTAGTGTGCAAGATGCATATTGGAAATCTGTATAATGGCCTAATATTGTATTTTTCATTACAGTATCAAACAATTCTGTATATTTGCATTCATTTTTTGTCATTTGCTTCTTATTGCAGGAACAACATGTTCATCTATCTGCATATCCTGCTCGAGGTTGCTGTGTGTGCAGAGTTCACCTATGAGGTGTTTGGCTTCTGCAGGCAGATGGACACCACTCTGACCAGCCTGTGTGTGCCTTACGTCCTGTTGGCCATCAAGACCTACTTCTTCTACCTCTGCATCAAGAAAGATCCAGGTTTATATTATATGTGCTGAAGTATATTCAAACCTACTTGTTATTGGCTGCAATGTTAGGATGTAGTATATGTGGCTAGTTGAGGTGTGGCATACGTAACACTTTTACACCTTGATTTGAAATGTATTCTTTGTCTGTGTGCTGCCATATTTTAGAGCCTTATTAGTAATAACTAGGCATGGTGGGAATTACGTATCACCCATGTACATCAGTAATTTAATTTTGACACGTGGAGGGTAAAACTGTGTTTTGGGGGAGTCTGGTAATGAAGGGACAGGTATACACAGCATCACCCATGGTGCTGTTAAATAGGCTGGGAATGCCAGATGCAGTGTGCTCATTTCCACTATATTGAATGTTTTGTTCTTGGCTAATAATTTCCCTACAAGGATCATTTAATTTAGTTTTGAAGAGTGCCGCTGGTCTATAACTGGTTATAAGGCCCTTGTAGATTGTGGGGGTTCAGAAAAGCAGTTGCATTATGTATACATTTTGAATAGACTTTGAATGACTCCAGTTTATTCAGAGTAAAGTAGATCATTTCAACTGGTGTTTTACAAGAATAGCCCAAAAGAATCACTGACAAGTTGGTTCTCAGACAGTCTTTTAAGTTATTACACTTATTTTTTTTCTCCTCTTGGCTCTGGCAGGCACAGTGACGAAGAAGAAAATCGCTGGACAGCTGCACGTCTATCCGTATGACAGGAGACTGTTTCACCCGGGTGTCTCCTGTGAAACCTGTCAACTCGTCAAACCGGCTCGCTCTAAACACTGCAGTGAGTAAATAAGTAGTAATACACATGCACCATAGTAAATATTGTGCATTTTATCAGCATAACACATTGTAACACAGAGTCCTATTCGGTGCTCACTGCTGCAAACGCTGTCTGTATTTCAGGGGTCTGCAACAGGTGTGTCCAACGTTTTGACCACCACTGCGTCTGGGTGAACAACTGCATCGGTGCTCAGAACACTCGTTACTTCTTGCTTTACCTCTTTAGTATGTGCGCCATGGCGGGAGACATTGCCGTACTAACAGGAGACATGCTGTTACATGCCGTACTGCAGTCAGGGCTTCTGAGGGCCAGGTATCTAGATGAGTACGGCCAGCAGCAGCCAGCAGGGCCTATGTTTGTTGTACAGGTGAGACTCAGCACTGCTGACGTATTGTGTATCAAACGCTGCAGCCGTGTTTATTTCCAAGTTTAATATCTCATGTTGAACAAAACTTGTCCTTCTGTCCGTCCAGCATCTGTTTCTGACCTTCCCCCGAATCATCTTCATGCTGGGATTTCTGGTCTTTGTCTTCTTCCTCCTGGCGGGTTATGCCCTTTTCCATTCCTACCTGGCTCTCGTCAACCAGACCTCCAATGAGTGGTACAAAAGTCGAGGTTACGTGTGTCAGCACTGCCACCCAACTGCAACAGCAGACCATCTCTCTAGCCCAGCACCAGACCACTCTAAAAGGTACTACTACAGCAGAGGGCTACTTCGAAACCTGGGAGAGATTTTCTTTCCTCTACAACCTGTTAAGAAAAAAGACAACTGAAAAAAAAAAAGATACTGCCGTCTGTGTTGTTATGCTGCATTTACTGTACATCCCCTCAGATCCCCTGGGGTTTATTGACCCTAACAACTATTGCTGACTGAAGAAATAAAGTTTACGTTAGCGATTTCTTTATGGACTCCCGTGTCTATCTCCCACAAGGTGTCACGTATTGGAAAAGCTCAGGCAACCTTGGCAGCAAATACAAAATAATTCTTGTTGGATCAAATCATCATCCGGTAATTAAATGTTCTAACTGTAAGCCTTTTTCACTCCTTTTTATTCTTTGCCTGCCATCAACTAAAGCATGAACGCTTCCAAAGCTGTAACATATGTCCACCCATTGTCGTTATCTCAATACTTGATCATGGCATTAGGACTCTGCTTTTGAATATGTTTTACTTTATGTATTTGTTTTATCAGGCACGGGTATATGTTAAGGTTAGGTAGGGATTTAAAATGAATTATTTATTGAAATAATTTCTAAAGTTCAAATTCTGTGTCAGGGGTCAATAAAGCCAGCAGGGGGCGCTACACTGACGTTCATTACAATTCAACAGTGTACTGTGAGCGTACAGTACTCTCATTTACATGCTACGGGATAGGGATGGTGGCCCTGAGATGCAAAACACAACATTGAACAATACACTGACAAAATAAAACAATATTTTAACACAGCAACATTACAGAAAACACATTGACATGTTGAGGTGTTGTCTAATTTGTTCATGTGTATCTATTCTTTTTTTTGTGTTTTCTGATATGGTTGTGTCATGTACTACTGTGTTGGGGGTAGTAGCTTTTTTCTTTAGCATCAAACATAGCTTCCATTGGGTTTTGAACACTTGCCCCTAAGACTTATGGGCAAGACCGATGGTAGCTAGGGGCAGGGGTGGGCTCATCCCACCTAAACGTGAGTCTTGCCCACCCAATCAAAAAGTTCAAAATATGTTCAGCCAATGGAAAAAGTAGCACAGAAAATACAGTTTTTAACTTCTGATTGGGTGAGCAGCCTTCGGTTTTGTGGAAAGTCATACATGCAAAAAAAAATACTATAACTGTGCTTGGCAGGGCTTATAAAAAGGAAGTGTGGAACCAGAAAAACAAGCAGACCGCCCACACACACACACACACACACACACACACCTGTAGTTTGTCTGGAAAACCAAAGAAGATTTGATGGAAATAAATGGAACCAATGGTTTTAACTGCAAATATGATTTTAACTTTCTTTGATCAAAAAAGATTAAAAAAAGAAGTGTGTCAATTACTCTACCCGTGGAACAGCACCTCGGGGGCTTAAAGCTCGGGTTTAGCCTCTACAGTTAATGTTCATATAATTGAAGTGCAATATCGAAGTTGTGAGGGGAAAAAGTTTATACAGCAACTATTTAATAATGCATCCACTCTATGCACTTGTGTGGGAACTTACCACCGCGTCTTGATGACTTTTGAAACAGAAGAGTCGAGGTTGAGCTTGGATTAATAAATAATAAAATTGCATTAATAAAGGGAAATAACAAAAAGATGTATGATCTGTTTGCCCTCCAGCTTGCTAAGGTATGATGAGATTACATCATGCCTTGAAGTTTTAATTCAACCCCCCACTTCATGTGTCCCCACCAATGTTGAAATGAAAGCTACCAAACTATAGGCCAGCTGTCATTTAAACCTGCAACCTTTGGGCTACCAGTCTGTCTCTCTAACATTTGGGCTGCCTACCGCCCAAGTTGCCCACCTAGGATTTCTACCAGCCCACCCTAATATAGCAGCTTAAAAGGGGCCCTGCTCATGGGAGCTGTAGTTTGATGCTAAGAAGATTACTTAAAGTAGTAACTGTGTAGCTTAGAATATTATTACCTCAGGTCTCAGGGTTTTTTTTTAGAAAGAAAAATACAGGTTGTGAGCATCGACTGTAGAGTTGTGAGCAGGGGTTAGTGACAGAATCTTGACCGGAAGTGAGGACTTGTCGGTATGTTGTTCCTGCCATAGACATATAATGGTTCCTGCCCCTTTAAGCCGGTGCGGAAGTAACCGAAGAAACGATGCAACCAGTGATGCAACCAACCTACATCCATGGATGTAACACTCAGTGGAAGGTCAGGGTTTTTTTTTTTTTATCTCCGTTGCATTTCAACACTGTAGACTTATTAAATCAAACAACTGCTACAAAAGGCAAAGCTAGGCGTTTTCGCATACAGCAGTACTGAACTTTATGACAGCTCTACGTGCGTGACTCCTCGGACAGCAGGTAACAGTTATTCATTGTTAAGTCTGACAGCGCGTCTGCCCTGATGTCTGGGTCAAAATGTGCACGGCTGAGCGCGGCGCTGGCTAAACAAGTGCTGGACTCGGTGGACAGCGTTCTGTTTGACTGCGACGGGGTCATCTGGCGGGGGGACCAGGCCGTCCCCGGCGCCCCTCAAGTCATAAACCTGCTCAAGGAAAACGGCAAGAAGGTCTTCTTCGTCACCAACAACAGCACCAAGACGAGAAAGATGTACGTCGACAAATTGTCTATGTTGGGGTTCAACGCGAAAGAAGACGAGGTGTTCGGGACGGCGTACTGCTCCGCCATGTACCTGAAGACTGTGTGCAAGCTGGAGGGCAAAGTGTACCTGATAGGAAGCAACGCAATGAGAGAGGAGATTGAGGCGGTGGGGCTCCAGCAGACCGGCGTGGGACCTGACCACGTCCTCGGGAAGCAGACCGACTGGGCCAACGTGCCTCTGGATCCCGAGGTGAAGGCTGTGGTTGTCGGTTTCGACGAACATTTCAGTTACATGAAGCTGAACCGAGCCATGCAGTACCTGACCCAGCCGGGCTGTCTGTTTGTGGGAACCAACAGGGACACCAGGTTGCCCCTGGAGGGAGGCAAGGCTGTCCCAGGTAGGAATACTTACTCTGCATGCACACACACACACACACACACACACACACACACACACACACACACACACACACACACACATTAGTGGCTTAAAGCAGATTAACACAGTCATTAGCTTCTACACACTTAAGGCTAAGACTCAACACAATTGAGCAAACACTTGTAGCACCCTTCCCCCTGCTATATACACTCAAACCTGCATAGACTCTCAAGGAAATCATGCTGAATACTCAGTCAAACTATAAAATACAAAACACTTGTCAAATGCATACTTTAAAAAACAAAACAAATAAAGATTGTCTTCTTCCTAGTACTTCCTAGTTTTATTATTATTATTATTATTATTATTATTAGGACGGGGACCCACAGGCCTATCTTTGAAATCTGTAAATGATTTGGCACCTACCTGTCTGAACCTAAATGCTCCACCCAGCCAAAATGCTCTTAATAGTTGACACAAAACAAAACAAGGCCTAATATATCAACTAAACATATTCAGGAGCCTTTTTAAAGCCGATTTGGAATTAAATAGATTTTACGTGTTGAGCTCTCATAGTTGAGGTGAATGAAACGTAATGTCTGCACCACAAGCCAAAATTAAGTTTCAAAACTTATCAGAAATTTGAGCTTGATTTGATCTACCTGATGCAGATGCTGTGAGCTCAAGACAAAGCAAGTATTAGATCGCCCGACCTAATAAGTTGTAAGAAAGTTCAAGCTCCACAAGAACTTATACATGTATATTAATAAAACGGGTAATGAGGTCAAATAGCTGGGATGGGTAAGGGAATTGAGTAAAAGGTTTCCTCACCTCCTGCTCCTCCCAGGTACAGGCTGCTTGCTGCAGGCCGTGGAGACTGCAGCCCAGCGCCAGGCCCAGACGGTGGGCAAACCCAACCACTTCATGTTCGACTGCGTGGCCTCCCAGTTCGGCGTGGACCCCGACCGCTGCCTGATGGTGGGCGACCGCTTAGACACGGACATCATGCTGGGCTCCAACTGCGGCCTGAAGACCCTCCTCACCCTCACGGGGGTCAGCACTATGGCGGACGCCGAGGCCCATCAGAAGAGCGGCTGCGTGGAGAGGCAGGGGATGGTGCCGGATTATTACGTGGAGAGCATCGCGGAGCTTCTTCCAGTTCTGCAGGGATGAAACTGCTGCAAGGCTGTCAGGACCGGAGTGTAGCTGCGTGATGATAGCGCATCAGCTTCAAACCTGAGGGATTTGGCTAGCCTGTCAAATGCCACACTCCACTGTCTTTTAAAAGGGAATATTTTTCATGAAGATTTATATAATTAAAATGACGACAGAGGAGAAAAAGACTAATTTATTTAACTAAACCATTATTAAAACATGCTAATTTAACATGATATAAATGATTGATTTATCATAAATAACATCAGAACAATGATTTACAGTATTGTTTCAATCATTCCTTTTTTGAGGAAAGGAGTAAGTGTACTTTAAAGACCCAGTCTGTGATGCAATCTCCCCTTAAGCAACTCCAAGTCAAACTCAATAAGGGAAATGAGCACACAAAATGTGCTAACAGTTTGGTAATATACTATGTGTTCAGGTTTACAGCTGTTTTAAAGTCTATAAATAACAGGCACATAACTTGAGCTTTCTGGTTTTTGTATGTATTCTCACACCTCAGCAGGAAGTGCAAACATTTGCAGTAACATTCATGGGATGGTGCAATGATGCCCAGTTTTGTCATGTCAGTACACTAGTAAAAAACCGTGATTAATAGAATGGCATAAATGTTTTTAAGGTAATCCAGTCTTCCTTTTACCTTTCTGTGTTCTCTGACTTGTCCTTGACTCACCCAATCACTGAAAGCAATGCTTAAATCCGTAATAAAAAAAAACACAAACTATCTTTACTCAAAATCAGCGTCTGCTCTCTGTGGCTTTAAGTTCAAAGTGAACGCGGCAAACTTCCCTCTAAGTCCCGTGCTTAAAGTCACCCTGGGCTGTCATCGGCTGGATGCTGCAACAGTCAGAACCGAGTATCACCTCTCACCTGATGAGAGAGGCTTTCCAAGTTGCACCTGCCTCACCCCTTTGTCCATTGTCTGGGCCTGGGGAGGGAGGCCAATTCCTCTCCTGTAAGTGTGTGTTTGAGTGAGGGGGGGGGACCCAGGGGCTATGGAAAGATGGGTACTGTTAGAGAGGCATATTAAGTCATATTAGACTTTTTAAAAAGGAGGAAATTGCAGGAAGACCAAACTCGAAAATTGAGTTTGGCAAGATTCAGAGATTCTGTGTGAAGTGGGTGACTGTTTTGGTAGGGAGACAGGGAGACCAGAGGAGGAGGAGGAAGAGGCCGGGGGGGGGGGAGGGTCTGCAGGGACAAAGACAAGCAAGCCAGGTGTATTGAGTCTCAGTCATGACCACAGCTCAATGCCGGTAGCTACAACAAGGGAGCAGACAGAGTGAGAGGAGCCGTCAAGGGACACAGGATGGTGAGGTGTTGGAAACATTCAGAAAACCGTTTGGAGGAAGCACAGTGCACGGTAAGCAGATGGCTTTTAATTTAACTTCTATGGCAGGACTCTTTGTTTTTGGCTTATATGGCTAATCCATCCAGTGCTGCTACATTAGGGAAGCCACCAATAGTTGCATAATAGGGTGGAACTTCCAGATATTGCAAATGTAACTTTTATAGATACTTGAAGGTATCTACATAAGAGTGACATGACACTGTCATGAACGTGTCATAAACATAAACAAGTCAAACGTTTAACATAATGCTTCTTTTAGTGTCATTCGGTTTTTGTCATGACAAGTTATGGTTAGAGTTAGGGTTAGGGTTCATGTGTCATGACTGTGTCATGACAGTGTCATGTCACTCTTATGTAGGTACCTTCAAGTAAAGTGTTACCAAAAAAAAATCTCAGCTGCCAGTCAGAAAGCGCTAAAATCCGGCTGGTGGCTTGTGTTGGTCTCCCACCCTGCTACAGTTTGACGTTTTATGTTGAGTACTGTTTAAATAGCCCGTCACTGGTTCTTGCGTGTGAACACATCTCTTCAGGATGGGGGCTCTGCTGCGTCCTCCCAGTCCCACTTCCCACACAAGGCATTCTGGGTCAGCCTCGCCGCCTCTCTGCTCCTGGTCATCATCGGCCTCGGTTTGACGGGGCACCTGGGGCTGTCGCAGCCTCACTCTGACGTATGCTCACGCTAATGTACTTCTTCTGTGGGATTCTTGCTGTTCTGAGTTTGTACCTTTGGGGCAGAATACACTTATTGGAAGTCACTTTGGTTAAAAGCATCAGCTAAATGAGATGTAATGTATATGTATCTATGTGTCACCGCAACGGATATTGCCTACATCATTTCTGACCTAAGGTGGTCATTGCTTGCATTAATCAGAGTGTGCTCTTTTGCAGTCTTTACAGATTGTCCGAATCACAGTTCCAGATCAGACCGGGGTTCTGATTAACCAGTCAGCCGTTGTGGACCAGCAGAATGACCTGGTGACTTTTTCTGTCACTTCACCTGCAAATCAGACGTCCACCGTGCTCTTTGATGTCAAACGTGTACGTCCAGGGGATATGCACCAGATTGTAATGTGTTTTTATTGGTAATGATCTTTTCTGACTGTGTTCACGACGGGAGAGATGTGTGATTGTCTTGCTGTCCTGTTGCAGCGTTTGATATGTTACAAACCTGTCGACCAGGACAGCTGCTTCCTGCGAACGATGGAGAAGTCTGACTACGACAACGTGCAGTCCCTCCTCCACGAGTCAACGCACAAGGTAACGGCGACATTTCCACATGAGAGAACTGAACGCTCGTGTTATATTACAGGGGCCTCCTTCGCTGCGTTCAGGACATGTGAGACCGCAAAGCTTAAGATTGAAAAAAAAATGCACCTGGGCTAATGAAGAAAAAGGAAAGTTAAGGGCTTTGCCCTTTTAGCTGTGCCAGGTGAATAAAAAGTCACTGCCTCACTATTGTGTGAACTGGCATTTTTGACCTTGACTCATAGCTTTGTCCCAGAAGCACAACTGAGCCAGGACCTGCTGGGTTTCAGAGGTTTTGCATGACTTCCCCACCGCCCTACAAAGAGAGGGGTCAAGCATACACTGCCGTATGAAGAGTCGTATAGTCTCCCTTTCTCGCCTTCCACGGCTGAATTCCTCAGCAAATCTGATCCCTCCAGGCCCCCCTCAGCGTGCCCGGGATCTGCTTACAGGAGGCAGCGAGCCTGAGCCCTGGAGTGGGCACAATGGCCACTCTGTGTGAGGGCTTTTTAGCTTTTTAAGACTCCTCTGTTGGATTAAAATACAGCCCGACACTGGTTAGTGAGGGACGAGCCTGTGTGTGTGTGTGTGTGTGTGTGTGTGTATCTGCTCTGTGACAAATACCTGGATCTCTCAAATTGAGTCGGTTCTGAATTAAGCCCCTCAGATATGATCTGTGAATAGCCACGATGTGGGGCCTTGCTGAGATGAGATTTCTGTTTCTCTGCCTTATCATCTGTTTTTGCACAATAGCATTATTTCCACCCGGGGTTGAGTCTCTTGAGCATTTTATTTTGTTTGTGATCCTGTCTCGTGGTGTCACATATCTCATACAGCTCCTCAGTGTTGATGGCGGTCATTTAATCTATGATAATAGGGGAAGGGCCCTTATGGTTGGATGGAGAGTAGATGTGGTCTGTCCCTCTATTCTGCAGCACAATGGTCTTCTTGGTAGTTTTCAGCAGAGGAAAACTGGTTGTTACGTGACCCACTCAAGCACAACAGTACTTTAAGTGGTTCACTATCCGAGCCAATCAGAGATGTAAGTGGTGCAATTACACCCAGGCTTTGTGGCGAATAAGAGCGCAAATGTGCAGCCGTGTTGATCTCATCAGCGAAGATGTCAGGCTAGCAGCAGCTCCAGTTTCAATCTTGGTTTTCTTCTTCATGTCTCCCTTGCTTTGAATCCAATGTATTCATTTTGCGTTGTCACTGTGATATGATTTCTCACACTTATTAAATGACACGGCAGCTCTGGAGTCGCCATTCAATTCCTGCAGAGGACAAAACTCTTTGGTCTGTTGTGGATTTTTTTTTCTGTTGAGATGTTGTGATACTGTCCCTAGCAGAGTCAGTTCCAGCTGTCGGGGAATGAGACCCGGAGAAAGACGGAGTACCTGGGAGTGCTGACAGCCAGTCAGGTGGATGTGTCCACGCTGGAGGAGCCTCTTCAGGCTCTGTGTCAGGACAGCTCCATCCACTGGACCCGGAGGGTCGAGGGTGAGAACAGCCAGACTTGTATTCTGGAGAGGTTTGCTTTGACATAAACTTCAAATGTCATTTAAAAAAAAAAATCTTTTTATCTCTGTGCTATGGGGCTCCATTATTGTTATTCAAAAACAAATGAACACATCAGTGAGCCACTGGGCGTTAGTTCCTTCAGTAGCATGAACACGGGCACTGTAAGTCAATCCCACATACACCATCCTGCTGCCGTACTGTAAATACTCATGAAAGAACCAAATGTGTGTTAGTCCGCCACTGAAAATAGTCCCCAACATATGCCCCATTTACTCCGGTTTAACTGCTGTTTGCTAAAAGCTAGAGTGCCCAGCTGTCTCATTAGCCTTAGTCTTTTTAAAATAATATACTTTATATGTAAATATAATATATACTATATATTTTGACTTGTTTTCTTTGAGATTTATGTATTTAGTAGACATAAATTGGTTTCATGTTCAAGTATTTGGAGAACTAACACTATGTTAGTTTTGGTCTTTTCATGGCATTTGCTGACAATATGAAAAATACAGACTAATGCCAGCCTTTATCTGTTGACTCCTGATCTAAATACAACAGATGTGAACTTATTGGGTACACACACACACACACACACACACACACACACACACACACACACACACACACACACACACCTCAGAGGGAACAATTATGATGGTATACTGTGTTTTTATTTTAGCTGTACACTGACATTTTGGAGAAAAGTGTTGAATGGCATGTTCTCTTAATTATCAGTAAAGTATGCATGGTCGTATTACGCAGCAGAAGTTCAGGATTCATTTGTCAGTACAGTACCCACTGACACTGTATGACGGGAGCTTTTAAAATAAAATGAGCCAGCTGGCAACTCCATAACGAACCAACTTGTCAGACTGAAACCTAAAACTAATTTACAGTATGACGTACAGTGACCTTTCCACTGCTGCAGTAAATGAATGGCTGGTAAAAACATTATAGCTACAGTATACTCACTCAACAGTCTACATGTGGTCACTTTTTCAACATACAGAAGTAGCATTAATATCATACTTTAATCAGGCTGCTGTTAGACCATAAATTGTGTCTAAATTGTAAATGGTGCCAATTAATCACTAGGGGACTTTCGTGAATCTGTTCTATAATTTGTATAAGCTTTACTACAAAGAAAAACAAATGTATTTTCAATTATTATTCCTGCCTTAAAGTTGTGACAGATAATGCAATGTGTCAAGGCAAGTGGGGTACGCTTTTCTCTATAAAGTGTGACATTTGGGTAATGTTTGCAGAATTAGATAATATTCATCGTTTTCTACCATTCAACAGTAAATGCTGCGCTGCCTCCACAATAATGATCTGCTTCTTGTCAAGGATTCTGTCATGTTCTTTTAGTCACCGTGTTCTCCGTCTTGTTTTCAGGCCCGGGGAAACAGAGGCTGGTCTACTTCTGCATCGACATCTGCTTTCCCAGCAATATCTGCGTGTCGGTGTGCTTCTACTACCTGCCAGAGTGACTGTGTATTCTCTTCATCTACTCCCAGCAAGAAGATCTGGGAAACAAAAGTTGTCTTTTAAGCTCCCTCTACAAGAAAAAAAAAAAAATAGAAAAAGATAGCAGAACAAAAGCCAGCTTTGACCGTTTCCTCTGTGCCATACAGCTGCCAGTAAACCAGTGAAGCAGCCAACCCTTCCAGTCCATTCCCATCCTTCCGAGAGAGAAGAGATGGAGACAGGCTGTCATGGTTATTGCCAAAGCTCCATCGTCACTCTTCATCTGTAATACCCTCTCTGGTGGACACTTCAGAGATTTACAGAAGAAAAATCCGCTTTTTTGTTTTGGTGTACGTGCCTCTAATTGTATTTCCTGTAACCCGCTGCTGCAGTATAATTGTGTGTAACCGTTCCAGTCGCAACAAGAGAGTTTTGATCCGTCTAATAAAAGACTGTTGTGTATTTGTGGCCAATTCTTCTTCAGTAGACTAGATAGAAAAACAAAAAGAAAAGAGGAATGACTAAACTCAAAGACTTGTAAGCACTTTACTGCGGAATCAATTTCTGTACATCATTTTCTCTTGACACTTCCTAACGCACATGTGATTAGTAAGAATAGCACAACTTGGAATAAAGAGTATCGAATGAATTATACATTATCACACATGAGGAATAAATCGATTCCGCTGCACATCCAAGTTGAAGTGAAACGTGGTTGACACAATAAATATGGTGCACTATAAAAACAAAGAGTTGAGAGGCTCTCCTGTTGTGCACAGAGTGATGAGGTTAAAAACATGAAGGGTTGTTGATGAATACTTCGTATTTGAATCCGACTTACACCGATTTCTACACCCTTGGTGCAGAAGTTTTCCCATACAACGGCTTAGATTTGTTGTAAAATGGTGTGCTTGGCCCTTTAAGATTTTCGACTTTGCTGCTATGCCGAGTACTTAAGGGAATCTGGCATGAAAGAGCACTGTAGAAATCTTGGAACACACAGCTGAGATTCATCGTGATGTTCCCAATTGAGGCACATCCTGCAAAGAGTCCATACTTTTCTGTCCTTGTTTCACCTCTGCACAGACTGCCTGCCATCTCCTGTCTCTTCATCTCTTTCCTCCTCCTCGTCAGCCCAGCACGCTGTCATTGAAGGCCAGACACACCACGGCCTTCTGGTGGCCGCTGTATTCCCTCTTGATCTCCCCGGTCTCCACGCACCACAGACGGGCCAGGTTGTCTGAGGAGGCTGTGGAGGGAAACAGGAGTCAGAAACCTGAAATTCACCTCAAGTGTATTGAAGTTTTCAAACATGTACCTGCTTCTCTCTAAAAGGCTCTCATTGTCACTTAATCTGTGCCTAAATACACAGTAGTATTTATGGCAAAAACATCTTTATTGATGAAATATAGGACGAAATATAAGACATTTTCACAGCAAATATACTGTGTTGTACTGCAAATATTCATAAATGACATTAATGAAAGCAATGTGAGGTTATATGTGCATGCCTAACCCTAATCCACAAAAAAAACGTTATGACCGAAAAATACTTTATTAACTTACAAACTGTTCTAAGGCTTCCTCATGAAAATCTTTTTCAATTGCAACTTTAAAGACCGCAAATGCATGTAACAGAACTCAGTTTGCATTACTGCAGTGTAAAGGCCGATTTATGCTTCTGCGTTACATCGACGGCGTGGGAACGTACGTGGCAGGGGTGTGCATCTTTCCCTTATAAAGACGATCCGATACGTATCTAGGTATATGGGCTACGATACGCTTCAGGGACGATACATTTTAATATGGTAACGATTCAGTGCGTTTCGATTCAATGTTGAAACGATTGGGTGCGATGAGATACGATTCATTCTGACAGATAGTTAATAATCCTTTTATGTACACACATTCATTTCCAATTATAAATAAAAAAAAGAAGCATTGCCTATCTTCAAATAAATATATACAGTGCTCAGCATAAGTGAATGCACCCATGCTAAAGTTGACTAAAAAGAGGAATAAAAAAAAAAAATCATCTTTTGGAAACTGATCTTAATGCCTTAATTAATAAAAATGAGGAAAAATCCGACATTTAAGGACACCAATTTTCTTTGTGAATGAATAATGTATCGTAAATAAATAAATGTTCTTCCTTAAAATACAGGGGGCATAAGTCTGTACACCCCTATGTTAAATTCCCATAGAGGCAGGCAGATGTTTATTTTTAAAGACCAGTTATTTCATGGATCCAGGATACTATGCATCCTGATAAAGTTCCCTTGGCCTTTGGAATTAAAATAGCCCCACATCATCAAATACCCTTCACCATACCTAGAGACTGGCATGGGGTACTTTCCATAAAATCATCTCTCAATGCAAATCATTAGGCTAAACCATGCCAGTCTCTAGGTATGGTGAAGGGGATGTGATGATGTGGCGCTACTTTAATTCCAAAGGCCAAGGGAACTTTATCAGGATCATAGTATCCTGGATCCATGAAATAACTGGCCTTTAAAAATAAACATCTGCCTGCCTCTATGGGAATTTAACATAGGGGTGTACAGACTTATGCCCCCTGTGTTTTAAGGAAGAACATTTATTTATTTACGATACATTATTCATTCACAAAGAAAATTGGTGTCCTTAAAGGTTGGATTAATTAAGGCATTACGATCAATTTCCAAAAGATGATTTTTTATTCCTCTTTTTAGTCAACTTTAGCATGGGTGTATTCACTTACGCTGAGCACTGTATTTGGTAAAAGGGACCACCCGTCTCTTTCAACAGCATTGAAAACACCGCAGCAGCTTGGTTGGATTGACAGCAAAGCTTCAGTCTACCGATTCGCAACGTTAGAACCGGGCCATCGGCTAAATCTTGGTCCATTTAGACCGATCCAGGGGTCCGTGTATCGATGTAGTTATAATATCTGTTATAATACAACCGGATACCGATTCGTATCAGTGAATCTTTACACCCCTAGTACGTATGTATGCACGTAGGTACGTCTAGATACGGACCCTACGCCGTCGCCTGACGTGCACCTCTCAAAAGAATGTAACTACACGTCGTGGCAACGCAGACCCTTAACAACTGTGATTGGTCCGCTTGGTAGCGTTGCATTTCCCCCTACTCATTTCCTGGTTCTCCTTCTCCATAAACAACATGAAATCAAGGAGAGAGTTCACTTTTCCAGCTAAAGATTTTCGACCGTGGTCAGAAAGCACAGGGGAGACACTTTCTTTTCTCCCACTATGCCTTCCAGAGTCGGTACTCACTCCGAAGCTAATCAGCGTCACGCTCTCACTCACTCTCTCACACACACACACACACACACACACACACACACACACACACGCACGCCCTGCTATTCTCTGAAAGAGATCGACGCACAAGTATAAACTTCAGGCCACTTCCGTAGGCTACAGCCAAAGCTCTGCGTGGAGCCTCCGCAGGACCATAAATCCCGCTTTAGGAAAGCTTTTTTGCAAATGCTGTGCCTTTGAAAATCTGTTTTCGACTCAAGATTATACATAAATTATAATCTAATATTGTCCCACGCATTTTCAGTAAACAAAAAAAAAAAAGATCTAATTTGAATATCTTTACTCCAAAACAGCAGGACTTTTAGGAGTGTGTGATCCTTGCGTTTATTGTCTCACGGCGAGTAACGCTGCTCTGATCGCGAGAGGATCATTTAGGATCTCATTGTAGAAATGGTGTTGACGCGAGCGTATTGACACTGCCGTGTAGTGATAAAAAGCCCTTCGCCAGGGCTCATGTACTGACCAGTGACAATATACTGGGAGTCTCCAGAGAAGGCACAGTCCCACATCCAACCTCTGGACGTCTCTCCGGGATTGTTGCTCTTGATGCTCAGCTCCGTCATCAGGGAGAAGTTGGACGTCCTCCAGATCTTACAGGTCTGGTCTGCTGAGCAGGTGGCCAACAGGCTGGAGATGACGACGAACACAAGTTGGGTAACGTCGGCGACAGCATCAGAGAACAATTCATACTGTGTAGCGGAGGAGGGCACTCACGTGGAATCGGGGCTAAACTTGCAGCGGAGGGAGTAGCGTTTGTGTGCGGGGATCTTAGTCTTGGGGATGAGCTGAGTCACCTCATCGCCGATGCCTCCAGCAAGGTTCCACACATAACAGTTTCCCTGTTAAGGAGAACAGAGATAATGTTTTAATCATTTAATATAATTCTTTTTTTAGGGCTTATTCCCTTTATTTAGAACAGCTGAAGGGAGTCGAGAAATGGGGGAGAGAGAGGGGATATGACACGCAGCAAAGGGCCTCAGGTCGGTTAGTGCGCGGAAGGGAGGAGACGGGATGAGGGGGGGCGGGGCGAGCTAGCCTCAGTTTTGTTTGACAATACTTCGAACGTCAACAAGAAGCAGAGGTGTCAAGTAACGAAGTACAAATACTTTGTTATCTTACTTAAGTAGACATTTTGAATACTTTACTTTACTGGAGTAATTATTTTACAGCATACTTTTTACTTCTACTCCTTACATTTTAAAAATAGCCTCGTTACTCCTATTTCAGTTCGGCTTGTTTTCATTCCGGCTTGTCATCGTTCAAAAACACACACAAACCAAAAGCCTATCCAGACAAATCACGGCATCCGGATAGAGTGAATTTGATTGTGGTTGGATGAGAAGTATAAACATAAACCATTCCGACACCCTATTGGTTTGTATGCGATCCATCGCACCTGCACAGACCTGGTGCTAATACGGCACCGGTGCCTTACTGACCGTTATCTACCGGACCGAGTAGCAACGCGGATTTCGGTGCCTCATTAGGTGCTACTTAAATGCACTTCTCTCTGATGCTCCAAAAACGGACGATAGAGGGAAGTGAAACATCGCCGCACGGGACGCTAGTAAACACTACACTTAGCAGCAGGTAACGTTAGCCTACCGTTAGCTAGCAGCTGGAGTAAACGTGGTTAAAATGCTGACAGCTAAACGGTGTAAAAGTGTGTTTGTATTTCACTGGAGAGGATTGTAACACCAGACTGTAGCTGCCGTTGTCTGAAAAACACAGAAGAGATGTGTCACCTTTTTCAGCCCTTCTGAGTTTGCAGGTATGATTTTAATATAACATTATTATAGTCATTATGGCCTTTAGAAAAATGATTTTTTTGAGGAGGTGGGGTAGAGCACTATAAGCCCCTGTGGGGCGGGCTAAGCTTTTGTCCTTAATGGCATTTTTTCCCCCCTTACATTACTTTTACTTTTATACTTTAAGTAGTTTTGAAACCAGTACTTTTACACTTTTACTTGAGTAAAAAGCTTGAGTTGATACTTTAACTTCTACAGAAGTCTTTTCAAACCCTAGTATCTATACTTCTACTTGAGTAATGAATGTGAATACTTTTGACACCTCTGACAAGAAGTAACGTCACCCAACATCGCTTAGAGTACCTTTAACACACCAAAGTATCAATACACAGCACTCTTTTCAGACTGTTTGGGTACTGACCGAGCTGTTGACAGCTGCCATGTAACTGGCATCTGGGTCAATGTGAACTGAGTTGACCGAGACCTCTGGCTCAGGAATCAGCTGTTCGTTGTGGTCAGTCTTCAGATCCCAGACATGAATCACTCCACTCTGGTCTCCGACAATGAGCTCTGCCTGAAAAACACACAACACTGACATTTTCCAGCAGTTTGCACACACTCTTATAATGAAACATATCCTTTTCCACTAAAATAATAAGTAGTAAACAAACTATATTACAACCAATTGATGAATCGGTTTAATGTATCACCTGGTTGGGATGCAGGCATACACAGTTTATTGGAGCATTGACCTGGAATATCCTTTGACACTGTAGGTTTCTTGACCTGGGAGGAGCAGTAGGGATCAAAGTTAGATTCGTTGAACGCAGAGCGAATGTGTTTTTAGCACAACGAGCGTCCTTTGCAGTACCTAAGGTCCCATATGCGAGCCATGCAGTCCTCTCCTCCTGTGTACATCCAGCGGCCGTCTTCGTGGAAGCCCACGGACGTGATGTTCTTGCTAACGCCATCGTAGTTGATCACCGGGTTGGGGTTGTTGGAGTTCAGGTCGTACATGCGGATGTGCTGATAACCTAAAAAAAAAGCAGAGTGGAAATCAGTGTGATATACTGTATAGCAGCTATGCGTTTAATTATCCAATCCAGGAGAAGGTTTGAGAGAGAATTCTTAACCAACCTGCAGCTGCAATCATGCTCCTGTCAGGTGTGACCTCAAGTGAATTCACTTGCTGGGAGCAAATGTTAAGGAAAGGGATTGTTTAGGTTATTTCTATAATATTTCACAGATTGGTTACAAGTAGTCCTCTCCTTATACTTAAAACCAGAGGGACACACACTGTAGTGATGATGCCATCTATAGACACATCCTGGAGCTGCTCCAAAGACAGTAAACAACAGCTCCTTTGAAGGCATCCATGTTGATTTTTACACATAGTAGAAGGTTATTTTAAATATAGTCTCTTTTCCCACTGTTAATTGATAAACTCCAAAGAAATATTGTCAGTGGAAACAAAAATCTTCGTTTCCAGCTAAGCAGCGGTGTACGCAGCGGTGATACGCAGGTACACGTATACCCACTAAGAAAGCTCCAGGATTTCCATATACCCACTTAAAAATGCTCAATGACACGCAACAACATACTTTCCATTATGTTTTTGATATATTTTGAATTGTCATCTGTGTTTTTCTTCTTCACATAGGCTAAATAAAGGTATTTCCACCGTATATTGGTGCATAAAAGGGTATCTGAATACAGGAAATGAAGTTGTTGATGCTCCAAACTTCCCTGGGGGAGGACACCCAGACGACCCCCTCCCCCCAAAGGCAGACTCCGGCCAATATACAGTACAGTACACCCACTACAATACATTAGACTACACAACTGCAGCTAAGACAACCATGTCTGTGTTTGTATGATCTGCCAACTGTCCAAATCAGTTAAATATCACAGTATAAATTCTGTTCCAGATTGCATTTGTCAGAGCGCACTGTTTGAGAGGATACAGAGTCCTGGTGCTGGACTGTCCTGGTGCAGATCCCGCTGTGAGCCTGCCAGAACCGGACAGTGTGGTCGTATCCAGCCGTGGCCAGAATGACCGGGTCGCTGCCCACCGTCCCCGGGTTCACATTCATGCTTGACTGCTGGCTGTCAGTGCTCAGAGTGAGGCATGTATGACACTGCAGGGAAATACAGGAGACAGTCAGCTGCTGCAGTTTTTCGAACGTTAAATTAACATTTTAAACAGGAAAGTGGTTTACTTTATTGTCATACTGTGGACATAAAAGATTCAATGTATAACGTGCAGGCTAACGTTAGCAAAGTAGCCTAGCTAACGCTATGTGCAAGGGCCATGCAATGCAGGCAGTTAGCTAACGTTTCTACTTTACAAGCTAACACATTGTGACTGTAACGACATTTCACTGCAGGATGTTATGACCACTTCGACTGCTTAACAGAATAAATCGGACCATTTTAGATTACCTTTGGTGTTGACGACAAATCAGTACGTCCCCGTAAAGTTTCCCTTAGCAACATACGACGATGTTTCAAATGTTCCGTTTTGATAACCAGCGCTTTGCAGCCATCTAGTGACTTATTTTATCATAGCAGGACAAATGGACCACAGCCATGTAATGACTACTTGGGGGTTAAAATGATGAAAGTGTTTGCGAAGTCTCTTACAGACAGAGACGTGTTATTTTAACTCATACATAGTCTGATTCAACTCTATATAATATTCTGTTGTTTATTGTGCTGTAATGTGCATTAGCGCCCCCCGGAAACAGGTGGATATGACATTGTATGATTCTCCTGTTGGTAAAAGAAGTACCAAAATATACAGGTAAAAAAAATAAACTTATTGCTAAACTGTTGCCTTCATTTACAATTGGTTAAATTACTGGTGTAATGAATAAATAACTGGTGTTATGAAAATGTAGTCTAACCATACTGACAAAACAGGTGGATTGATACATATTGATACATACAAGTTAGTTTATTTAACAGTTTTAAAAGGCAATCAAGCCAACAGCACATTCTTTAATATATGCATTGAAATAAATAAGTATAATAAATAAATAAATAATGCAGATTTGCTATTCACAAAACACAAAGCATGTATAAATGACTTCTGCCTTTGTTAACATCTCAGAACAGTACAGCAGAGCAGGTAAAGCAGCCAACTGCAACATAAGTGCTTTCCTGCTCCGTCAGTGTGTGTTGTGATCACAGCCGCTGCAGCAGGGCAGACATGTGCTGTTTCACCTCTCCGGGGTCAGCCACTGAGCAGGCCAGGATCAGGCCCCTGATCCCTGTCCTCATTTTAGTGGAAGGGAGTATCTACAACATATTCAAAGAATATTTCAACTTGTGGTTTGCTTTTAGTGCTAACACACATGGCACAGAACCAAAAGCTGCAGTACCTTCACATGTATTTTGCATCTCTCCAAAAGAAATTTCCACTTCATTGCAGTCCGCTCGTCATCAGTCAAACTGGTAAACTCCTCTGTCTGCAACAGATGAGATGAAAACGCTGTTTATCTCATCTGAAGATGCTAAACCTTTCATCAAATTCAATTTAAACACATATACACAGTGTAGGGTTGTTTGTATTATTTTCAACCTGTACTGGTATTCATGTCTCTTCTCTCATGTTCTTTAATTCCTTCACACAGGGGCTACTGCGTGTAGAATTGAGGCTGAATAAACATCCTTGTGTAAAGTGGTACTGACCGTACAGCCAAGTGTCTGTTCTGCCACTGGGCTTTTGAGCGCGCAGGAATGCAGGGTGCCGGTGTGGTCCGTGATGTCCACCAGCAGGTCAAAGCCTGTGCTGGATGCTAAGGCCTGATCCCTCCCTGGACACAACAGGTTGGTGCAGCTCTGCTTGTCCTCAGTCACCTGAAACTTACACCTGGAGCTGAGACAGGAGAGAAAACAGACTGATCAAGGAACTGTTTGTCAGCTATAGCGCATCACGAGTGGCAAACAAAATCATTTTAATGTTGTGTGAGAGCCTATTTGTGCCCTTGGTATAAATAGTAACCAATCTTTGGTTCCTCAGGTGCAACCCGGAAGCACATACCGTTTTTGACCACACCCACACACACACACACACACACACACACACACACACACACACACACACACACACACACACACAAACTACACAGCTGTAGTTTGTCTGGAAAACCAAAGAAGATTTGATGGAAATAAATGGAACCAATGGTTTTAACTGCAAATATGATTTTAACTTTCTTTGATCAAAAAAGATTAAAAAAAGAAGTGTGTCAATTACTCTACCCGTGGAACAGCACCTCGGGGGCTTAAAGCTCGGGTTTAGCCTCTACAGTTAATGTTCATATAATTGAAGTGCAATATCGAAGTTGTGAGGGGAAAAAGTTTCTACAGCAACTATTTAATAATGCATCCACTCTATGCACTTGTGTGGGAACTTACCACCGCGTCTTGATGACTTTTGAAACAGAAGAGTCGAGGTCGAGCTTGGAGATGAAGCCGTATGTGATGCCAAAGAAGACCTCAGGATTCTCCTGGGTCTTCTGCTTCACCTGGCTCACTGTGTACACGTCAGATATGGAGTCCACTGCAGAGACAAAAGCAGCACTACATTTACATGCCTGTAGTCTTTTTTTTTTTTATCTTAAAAACAACTACAAATCTACCAGACTCATTTTACAGCAAAAAAAAATAATAATACAGTACATAGTGCACCGTCTATTAACATTATGACCCAAAAGGGAAATTTAAAAGAGGAAGAGAAAAGACAAAAATAAGAGGTGAGGCCTATAATACAAAGAACATTTTACATAACAGTAAGATATAGCAGGACTTCTACTCATTCTAATACTCACAGTATCGGACTAAAGGGATTTCTTCACTATAACCTACCAGGCACATCTTCTGGCTTCTCATCTTGATCCAGAGCACCAGACTCCGATGCTTCTTTAGCGTAGCTGAACAGCAGACTGGCCTCTCTGGTGTCTGAAAGCACATTGCGATTGACTTGGACAGCAACAAACTGACAATATTCTACTTACACTGTACACCATGGCTGCTTGGTTTGTTTCAACCTTGTTTTTGGTCAATTGCAGTTATAGGAGAGCCTATGTTTCTGTAAATGTCGCTATGATATCTTACCGGGATTGACAGTGATAATGGTTTTCGAGTTAACGGATGCTGTCATGCCGTTGCGAAAGCTGTCAAAGCTTATCTTTGCATCAGCGATGAAGAGCACTTTGAATGAAAAGTAAAAGTTAAAACAGTGAGCTATCTTTAACATAAACGTGCAGTTACATCTCAGATATCCACTTCCATGTTTCTCTTCAGTACAGTAGGTTGATGGGACGTGACAGGCAGGAATAACAGTTAAATAAATATTAATTTTGTGGCGGAGAATGAGCAGCAGCTGCTGACCTACCCGTCTCCTTGGGTATCAAAGTTTGCACGAGCTGAATGGCTTCTCTGTCCCAGCTGTGAGTGAAACAGAGGTCAGGGAGTTACTCAGTGAAAATCAAACACACATGGAGTTCAGCAAGTTACTCTAAAGCTTCATGTCACCAAAGTAAATTTGTGGTCACCTAAAGATAAAAAGCAGTGATCTGAAGGGCCAATAAGATGGAACATGACACAAAGGCAACAAAATCCATAAATCTTTATTCATTTTCCAAATTAATAAAGGAAAATGACGCACCAGACGAGAGGGAAGGAAGAGACAGAGTCATCAAAGAGCTTCACTTCCAGCCTCTGCCCTTTGCGACTGTCTGAAGTGGTGAACTGCTTCAGCTCTCCAATCTGTAAATGTAAACAGAATCATCTAAAGTTCCTATCACAATATCTTCCCTTCTTTTAACAAATGCAGTGACGTTAAGTGCAGGGTCTGGCCTCTCTCTGAACTCGGAGGCATGTCTTTGGGGCCATTATTAGACAAACAACAAGCATACCACCATAGAACCACAAAGACAAAACAAACACAACATACTTTATTGGGACATTGATAAGCTATGAATTCAGTAAATTTAGAAAACCAAAGACATTTTTGCTCCGTATCCACACTCATTGTCAAAAATGTCCCACTTCATGCTTATCAGGATTTCTACCGCGGCCTCAGTGATAGGTTCCACCACTTTTCCATGACTGACTTTCATAATGTTACATCAGACCACCTTTTAACAACCCTTCTTGGTAAAGTTGTTTTAAAGCTCAGGAAACTTTAACAGCCTATTTTCCACTATAGTTAAGCTTACTGTGGAGAAAACGGCAGCTATAAAGCCACCATCTAATGCAACCAGTGTGTGAAAAAGTTGGAAAATATATTTTTTGTTTCTCAACGAGTTTATGGATTTTCTTCTCATTCCCTTTTTGAAAAAACACCTCTTGAAAATCAATGATATACCAAGAATTTCATCACCAGTGTGAACTGTGATTCATTCGATAAGCAACTACTAATTTGATAGCTGAGAAAAGCATTCTAGGAAATGTAATAAATAACTAACATAGTAAAACTAAACAAGAAAAAAAACTGATATATCAAAGTGTGAATGTATTCAAAGGTGATCTTCTCCTTTAAAGGAACACGGCGACTTATTGGGACTTTGTCTTATTCACCGTATCCCCCAGAGTTAGATAAGTCCATACATACCCTTCTCATCTCCGTGCGTGTCGTAACTCTGTCTGGCGCACACACCGCTAGCCTAGCTTAGCACAGATCCTGAAGTTAACCGGCTCCATCTAGCCTACTGCTCCCAATAAATGACAAAATAACACCAACATTTTCCTATTTACATGTTGTGATTTGTATAGTCACAGCGTGTACAAATAACGAGGTCACATGAGACACAGCCATCTTCTAACAGTATACAAACTGGGAACTATATTCTCAGAAGGCGAAGCACTGCTACTTGGGCGGAGTGATTAGTGCAACACCTGAAAAGCACCGTTGTTACTCTCTGCTCCTCACCGCGGGGCTTTTCAGCTGCTGCGAGCAAATCACTCCGCCCAAGTAGCAGAAGTAGCAGTGCTTCGCCTTCTGAGAATATAGTTCCCAGTTTGTATACGGTACATGTAAATAGGAACATGTTGGCGTTATTTTGTTACTTATTGGGAGCAGTAGGCTAGATGGAGCCGGTTACCTCCAGGATCTGTGCTAAGCTAAGCTAGCGGTGGGTGCGTCAGACAGAGTTACGACACGCACGCAGATGAGAAGGGTATGTATGGACTTATCTAACTCTGGGGGATACGGTGAATAAGCTAAAGTCCCAATAAGTCGGCGTGTTCCTTTAATATTATTTCAGGCTGAAAGACTGCGACCTTAAAGTGCCCTACCGATTTCACTGCAGCCAGTATATTTATCAGTGTGCCATCCAGGCTCTGCCCGTTGGCCATAATGTCTCCCAGAGAGTAGAAATCTGCACAGTCCTTCACTGGCAGGTGGATGAGTGGCAGCAGCCTGTCGATGGTGTCCATGTCAGCACACAGACTCACCTGGGAATGAGCCTCCGTCACCAGCAGCCTGTAGAGGCTGAGACAGCAGATACAGGCCTTTGACCCAGCAAGTCCTTTGACACTGTCATCAGACATTACACACTGTTAAATCATGTTTTACACAGCATTACACTGTGTTCACCTTCAGCTGTTTAAAGCACCACAGGGTAAGCAGGACTAACTCTTCTACAATATCTGTATTAAAAGTGGTAATTTTACCTTGGTGTTGTGGGACAGAATTTGTCCCCTTTCTCCGGGTCTTTGTTGGTGACTAAAGGATTTTCAATGATGACTGGAAAAACAATAAGAAACCATTTTTGCGCAAAGACATTAAGTGTATCTTTTTTGTTTTAGATTCAAAACATGTTTTTAAATAAAAAATACATTTTTTTTTCTTGTACTATTAAGATTTTTTGGGTAACTTGACTATCATTCTACAACTATTCCTAAAGATATAGGTACATCACAAGCTGGACACGGCCAAAGCTTAGTTTTGTTCTACTGATATTGATTAATCTGGACACTAGATATTGATAAAACATAGTAATAATAATCTAAGCACTTCTGTGGCAATCCATCGAAAACAAACACAAACAAATCCACAAATTCTCAAGGATTTTTAAGGCTTCGTTCTGGGACTTTGAGGGTAACTTCCTCACCACAGTCTCCAGTGCTGAAGCTGCTGGAGAGCCCGTTGATGTATCCATCGTTACCCCAGGATGTCACATTAATGAAGAAGTCAGGTGAGTCCTTAATGGTGAAGCTAAAAGTGAATCTGTCTTCACCAATATCTGAAAATCAGATGTATAGGTTCGGTTAGTGTTGCAGTTCTGTTCAATGGAAAGGAAGAGGAGCAAAAAAAGCTCAGAGAATGGATATCAAATCTCCAGCAGAGGGGGATGGTATACAAGACACTGAGGTGCAGTGATACAAAAATGAGTCATTGAAAGTAACAGCTTAGATGCATTAATATAAAAAGCTACTAACTTTTTCTGTCAGGAAAGCTTCTGACATCAGTTTTCCCAATGACGATGCCTGCCACTTTCTGAAAAATATTACAAGGGCAATGACAGACATTTTCAGTTCAATACAGCTTACAGAGCCAACAGAAAAACAGGCCTGAAATACATCCTGAGTTCCACAATTGAAGAAAGGTATTTCTGACTATTAGACACTGATTTTGAGGGCTGCTGCAGGAACAAAACGATATAACATTGCTGTAATTGGCTGAAAATCATCGGAACTCACCGGATGAGAGAAGTTGGGATGCAGTTCAGAGATAGCAATGAAGGTCTGAGCAGCCATGTTAATTCATAACTTAAATCACTATCCAGTCCAGTTTTAATTACATGTACAGACTCTGTAAAATGAGGAAAAACAAATAAAACAATGAAAGTTAACACGTGTCACGTTAGTTTTATTCCTCCGGGATAAGAAGTAGGCCTATTTCTCGTTTTCTAACATTAACGTTACCCCAGACCTAGCTAATACTTACTGTAGCTTAAAACGAATACACAAAGAACTTTGTTAGCTTTTTTTTATTAGCTAGCTAAGAGTGAAGCAAGGCTAACTTAATGTTAACTTTAGCTAACGTTAGCTAGCTAGATGACTTGTTCACTGTTATCACACCTCTAACATTAACTTGCAACATGGTGTGAGTTTTTGGAGAGATTCTACTTTTTCGTAATTCATTATTGATTAAAACAGCTTCATTTCAGCTATACCTAAGACCTTTTTTTCTGTTTTAACTAGTTTTTTTTCTTACCTGCTCTGTTTTCCTCACAGTTTATTCGAGTTTATCGCGGCAAAACTGTCGCACGCGACAGAATCTGTGGAACTCAATTGCTGCCTTCAAATGTAGTTCGGAAAAAGAAAATACAGTTTTAAATCGGGTTAATCAAAGAAAAAAGTTCAGTATCGCAGTAAAAATGTCTGACAATGAAAATGTCGTGGCTTTGTTACATAGCCCTATTGATGGACATGTTTTAGCAATATATTGTATATGGTGATTATGGTCATTAGCTAGATCTATGGTTATGGTCCTTTTATTAGGAGCTAGTAGATATTGCTATTATCCTACAGGCAAAAATAAACCTCCATAACACAAGATTAAGTAGCCTAATTTGCATCTCAACTTCCCTTCTAAAGTGAAATAAAACATCCACCACCAGTTACTATAATTACTTACTAAACCATTACTTCTCTTACAGTATTATTTTTGCATTACATGCTCTGAGCTGGAGTTCACTCATGGATGGAGCAAGACATTTTTGAGAAGCACACAGAGGCAAATATGCTTGCACTCATTTCCCCCAGTTAATCTATCTGGAAGGAAAAAAACGTCTAGGGGTGTAGTTTATGGAGTTATATTATTTTTGTGAGAGTGCACGTATGAAAAAGTCTATTATTTTACCATTATTTCTTTCCTCCATAAAAATTTCCAAAATTTTAATTTTACATTTGCTAATATCCTAGTAAAAGTACATAATTTGCCCTTGCTAATTTAGACATTATAATTAGTTAATTGATGAGTTACAACCTACTAAACTACGATCACTTAAAATGTATTTTCTAATCAAACGAGAGCGATCCAATGTTTTGGCAGACTTTACATGATGTTGCCCAGGATGAAATTGACAATTTCAACACACATTCAGTACAGTAAACATCTGTACAGCTGTGCAAACATGCATGAAATGGGACTGAACAATACAACTGCTATCACTGACTGGTATCTGTCAATTATACACACATTAACCTCACAGACACAAATTATATTTGTACACTATGTGAGTCATCTCTTTTAAACTCTCTACCGTGAAAGGTATCCCTGCAGCTCAGACTCTGATATCACCTTGCTAATCCATCCCAGTCATCATCCACAGCATGGGATTTGTTCTCAGACAGCTTTGCTGAGATGAATTTTACAGTTTCCTGGTTTGTTTTGATAGCACAAAGCTGTATTTGAAGTGTGATACTGTCTCATACACCTAACCAGGAATCAGATGGTGTAACAGTAAACCCTTATTCAGCTTTGCACAGCCTTGTTCCTCTTCCACTGTGACTAATCCTCGCAGTCGGGCCTTTGGATCTGATATCTCATCCCTGTGACAAATGTTGATTTTCAGGCATTAATATGTCTGTTGTGATTCTACAGTCAATGTGTTCCTAATCGCTGAGGGAGCACAGTGCAGTAGCAGCAATCAAAGCATTTTCAACACAATAAGACAGCATGGTGAGATTATTTATCACTGGACAGCCTGGTGTGTGATGTTACATCAATGTATTGATAGACTTTGTATAATGTTGTATAATGTGAACTGATTAAATACGTTGAACATGTAGTTATACGCACAGGAATCGATTTGCTATTTGCACCAGTTCCTGGCTATTCAAATGAAACCAAATTTCAAATTGTAATTTCATTAGGTTTTTCTGACTACAGTTTGTGAGTCCATTAATCACAGCAGCACTGTAAATCCTTATCAGATAAATCAAGTGAAACTCACTTTTGCTTCAATGACTTATCCATAATGAATTCACGGCCTCAGTCATCAATCACGCTTTCTTCCGATATTCAGTTAGTTAGATAAGCAAGCAGCCACATCAGGTCTTGCTTGTCGCTTCTGATGGCGTGACTTTATTCAGAGCCAAACAGGAAGTACCTGCAGGGTGGCGTATCTGCAGGGCTGCAAACACATGCAGTCACTGCAGGAATGTGTTCTGATTGGGTGGCCTCTCTGCCACAGGTCGGCTCCCTGGAGGGCCTGCAGCCGTCTGACCACTCCTCGGCTATTAATCCATCATCTCACTGTGTGTGTGTGTGTGTGTGTGTGTGTGTGTGTGTGTGTGTGTGTGTGTGTGTGTGTGTGTGTGTGTGTGTGTGTGTGTGTGTGTATTCTTTTCCATATGCATGTCAATGCATAAGGTTATGTGTTGTGTGTAGACCTACCAACCATGCTCACTGTGACACAGGCATTATGAACACAGGGCTGTTTTTAGTCTCCATTGAACATGAGGCAAGTATGATAACTGCAATCAGAAATGATACTTTTTGAAGTTGTAAGGTTAAAATACTAGTAGTCCTTCAAATGTACATTAACACACCTGCAGGCAGCCACATTGGAGGTCCTAAACACTTAAGCTGATTGTGTTATGTAGCATGTCCATCTCAACTAAACTAAGTAGATATCTGTGCCGTTCTTTTGAGGGAATTACATATTATGCCACTGAGACATCAATCAACGTCTTATTGTGAAAACTGCATTGTGCGCTGCACACCCTGGGCTTGGAATAATAAGATAAACTTTATCTGGGAACGAAGGCATAATACCAGACATTTAAACACCACATTCAAAACATGTTTCATGAAAAATATGGCTGTTTTTAACAGTTAAGTTATCTTCTTTACACCTTATGTTATTGCTTTATATGCTTTGTACATAGCCTATAAGTAATTTTATTTTTATTTTGTTAGGTGACTAACTGCACACTCCTTTTTTGGTCCAGCCTCTCTTGTAAAAGAGAAAATGTATCTTCCTCACCTGGGTATAAGAAATGTTTTTAGAAAATATAACATAAAAAGTATAGCCAATGTCAAGGCTGCCTTCTCTCCAATATAATGGAACTAGACGGCACTCGGCTTGTGATGCGCAAAGCGCCAAAAAATACATTTGAACAAATGAATAGCAATGTCTCTTTCCAGAAATCATGAGCCGGTTACTCAAGTTAATTCACAGACCTGGTTGTGAGCAGTTTCATGAAGGAACTATAAATCGGGGTTAGTGCATCAGTAGTAAAAACACTGACAGGTCTGTATCGGCCACCAGTGAGACTTAAAGTATATTTTGCTCATCATACATACATTCTTGTAAATTTTAATGTAAGAATTTTACTTGTAATGAAGTATTTTTACATTGTGGTATTGCTAGTAAAAAGTCTAAATACTTCCTCCACTACTGTTCATATTTAGCAACTGTCCATTGGACCTCCACAATGGCACCAGACAGGAGATTTGTGGTTCAGCTGCACATCCTGTGTAAAACATGAGAAGAGAGAAGGAAGCAAAGACACCAGCGAATGCTCAGAGGCATGGCAACACAAAGACAACACAAAGCCAAGTCCTTTTAGAGCTGCAGGGATTGAAAGGATGTGACAGTTACATATTCCCTCTGTAGTCTTCTGTGTGTTCGGTCATTGTCTAACAACCGAGCTGCACAGACTTATGGTTTGATCTAAATGACCATTTGTAATCAGGAAGTCTATGAACTGGTGTTTACATTATATTCACATGTGATGTACCAAAAAATAGTACACAGGAATACAGGAAAAGGGCAGACAACTTGTAGTATTTAGGTTGGTGAACCAAAGGGTTTTAGTTCACATGCAATGGACAATAGAGCAGTTGTTTAATAATGAAATATGTTGGGTTTTTTTCAGTGCACAAACTCTTAAAAGAGATATTCTGTACGGATCTAATGGAACCAATCATTATTATTTTACTGAACCTGATCATTAAAACATATAGTTCTGAACAGTGAGCAATACCTTGGCATGGCCCAAACCTCTACATCCAAGTATAGCTTTTGCAGTCGTTGGCAGCAGCCTGTGCAGTCTTTATTGGCTTCCAGAAGTGGAAGACGTCCAAACTACAAGTATGTGTGTACACTGTAATTTCCCTGCCACCTGTGTGACTAACTATACTGTAGCTGCTGCTGCACCACTGGGTCTGCTCACAGCCATTGAATCCAGCTGTGCTCTGGTGGAACAATGCAGTCTGTCTCCTCATCCCCGTGGCCAGTGAGAGGGGGTGTGTACCACTGTGGAGGAAACGTTAAATGATGTTAATAACGTGCTGTTGAAAAACAGGACAAAGACAGAAATCAGTGGCATGCATGATGTCAGTTTCCATTATTACTGTATGCCACCATATTGAGGTAATGTTAGGAACACTGTGGCATTGGTCATGTTACAGTATTGCTACGAGTCTTAACCCATGAGACTAAAGTGAGACAGGAAACATTTTACATGACATAAAATAACGATAAACTAAATGAGGGGGAAATGACATTTCTGTCGCAAAACATGACTGAAATGACTGAAAACAACTCTTTTCAGTTGTAGTGCGTTTTCAGTGAACGTTCCCACGCTGTAACTGAATGTTAAAATGAATGTTGTTTGGGTGCCCGGGTAGCTCAGTTGATAGAGTGGGCGCCCATACATAGAGGCTTACTCCTCAATGCAGCGGGTCAGGGTTTGACTCCGACCTGCAGCCCTTTGCTGCATGTCATTCCCCCTTTCTCTCCCCTTTCATGTCTTCAGCTGTCCTGTAAAAATAAAAAGGCCAAAATCCCCCAAAAAATAACCTTTAAAATGAATGTTGTTTGATGCAGCTGGTGGTTGGGGCACTTTTACATCACCGTCTACACAAAACAGGTAACACAACCTACACCCCCAACTGAGGCATGCTTTTTATATTGTCTGGCTCGTTCAGTTATGGCCTTAATCCAAATTTGCGGTGGCCTCATACACAAGTTAGAAGGAGTGGGGGATGGGCGGAGAAATTCAGTCTCGCATTGCTTCACAAACCTTTCAGCAACCACTGCTAGTGCCATCATGGAGTCAAGAATTAGCTGTGTAAAGATAATGGAGAAAACAATGTAATCAAAAAATGAGCTCACCTGCATGCATAAGTCATAAGGACGTCAACACTGTTTGTGTAATTACTCTTACTGCCAGAGGGGGGAAACAAAAGTTCCACACTCCAGCTTTAAAGGAACACGCTGACTTATTGGGACTTCAGCTTATTCACCGTAACCCCCAGAGTTAGATAAGTCCTTACATACCCTTCTCATCTCCGTGCGCGTTGTAGCTCTTCCCGACGGCTCCACCGGTAGCTTAGCCTAGCACGGATCCTGAAGGTAACCAGCTCCATCTAGCTTACTGCTCCCAATAAGTGACAAAATAACGCCAACATGTTCCTATTTACATGTTGTGATTTGTGTAGTCACAGCGTATACAAATAACAAGGTCACATGAGACACAGACATCTTCTAACCGTATATAAACTGGGAACTATATTCTCAGAAAGGCGAAGCACTGCTACTTCTGCTACTTGGGCGGAGTGATATGCTTGCACCTGAGAAGCACCGGATAGAGAGTAGAAATGCTTCGCTTTTCTGAGACTATAGTTCCCAGTTTATATACGGTTAGAAGATGGCGGTGGAGCCGTCGGAAAGAGCTGCAACGCGCACGGAGATGAGAAGGGTATGTATGTTTTAAATATGTGTATGCACATGCGTGCACATACATAGTTTTCAGTATCACTCTATTCAAAATTTTTATCCACTTGGACAAAAATCCTGCCTGATATACTGCCACTGTCAATTTAATGTTACCCAGAGAAGTTTTCACCCATTCATCATGTTTAACTGTGGAAGGGCCCAGAGCTGTATTTCAGCTACATCAAAGCCCGCCCTGCTGTCCCAGTCTATCACAAACGCCTTCACAACATCCACTGTTTAGGTATAGTTCCCCTCTGACAAGCCCTGACAGAAATATCTCGCTCCACATTTGACCCCAAGAGTCTTTTTTTCCTCGAAATTAAAATAAATAAATCTTTGAAGTATTTTTTCTTCCTCAAATGAGTGGAGAAACACATTTCTTCAATTATTACAGAATGATATATGAAACAGAAGCTTTCATTTCTTTGCCGCATGTGTTCCACTGAACAATGAAATCATTATATCCTGGAGCATCGCTCCTAAAAGTGGTACAAAGCAGGTCACATTTCGACACTGTAAGGACATTTATGAGCTGAGTGTTAAATGATTTCAGTGTTGCTTTGTTTAGGTGCTGATTTTATGGTATGTGGGACTGATGTTCTGTGTAAAGCGTCATCTGTGTGGCCTCGACATATGCAGACAAACGGCTTTTCTATTATTTATAATGGAATATTGCCTTGTGAGAGTTTCATTAGAGAATAAAGTATGCAATGTTTGAATAACAGTGACATCAAGTCTAGTAAAGTGCTTACTGTTTGTAATATAAAACGTATTATGGTGTATTGTTGGACTTATTGTAAGAGTTTGACTATCCAACCAATTTCCAAAGAATGAACACACTGGAATTGTTGTCCATGGTTAGAAATATACAGTGAGAGGTTCAAGAATATCATAGTAACAATATAAAACAAAATATAATTGATCAGATCTGTATTTTTTATGCCGATCCATTGTTTATGTTCATAATGTGGTTAGAAGTGTCTTTGTTTTTCTCTTCTTTTGTCTTTCCCTTTTACTTATCATATCTGTTTACTGAAGGATTTACTGTAATATGTAGGCTTAGTAACAGAGACAACCAAATCTGTGGATATTTTTGATTTCTCAAGATCTCAAGCTTATTCTGTCTATTAACAAGATATCTCTGCTGTCTCTTCAGTACACCATGTCCTGCAAGCTCTCATATCTGTCCGTTAAATATGAAGCTACAGCCGGCAGCCACTTAATTAACAGTTAGCGCAACCACAACCTGTCACTTTTGCACTTTGTTTTTTGTAGAAACTATAACGTCTTAAGAAGTAAGCTAGCCAGGCTAGCAGGTTTCACTTTGTTTCCAGTCTTTATGCTAAGCTAAGCTAAGCTAACCCTCTCCTGGCTGTAGCTTCACATTTGACAGACACATATGAGAGTGGTATCCATCTTCTCTTCGATATCTCCGCAAGTAAGCATTATTCTATTTGAATTTATTTGATTAGATATAGCCTAGTTGTCTTGCCTGTAATAATACAGCCAGCACCTGGTTAGCTTAGCATTAACTTCCCACATATGCCCCTATAAAACCACAGCTTGTCGTTTTTACACTTCTGTTTTTGTACAGGTTAAACTAATCAGATTTAACGTGTTTAGTGAGCTTTAGAGGTGCTAGTAGGCAGACTTTTTACCTTTGGACAGAGCCGGGCTAGCTTTCCCCCTTGCTTCCAGTCTTTATGCTTAGCTAACTGGCTGTAGCGTCATATTTAGGGTGTGGCTTGACATGGTATCTATCACCTCATCTAACTCTCGTCAAAAAAAAGCTAATACGTGTATTTCCTAAAATGTTAAACTGTTCCTTTAACACCTATTCCAAATAGAGAAGAAAGTGAAGCAGAAAAGTATTGTAAAGTTTAGTAAAAAATATTGATCTCACTAACAAAGTCTATTTTTAGATCATTATTTAAACATTTTTAAGAGTAACAGGGGAAAATAAATGTTTTCTCGTTTTCTAAGACACCACAAATTCTGTAGCAGTGAGTAATCTGAGAGATGTGTTACCTTCACTAATGTGGAAGTACAAACTGTAATTTAATACGATTGTAAGACAGATGCAAGTGCAATGCATTAAAGGCACACTTCTTTAATGCCAGTAGGCCTATACCACTGCAGAAATGTCCATAATGAGTCTTGCATTGCAGTGCTGCACTCAAGCATTAGACGCCTGTAAGAGCGAGCCATGCCACTCCGAACCCATATCCTGTTGGATGTTACTTAGGCCTTCTTCAAACCAAACTCTGCCATTAGAGGGAAAAGGCTCCGTCTCATCTGTCTTTCCCAGCTCTCTCCACTTGGGATGGTACTAACATCACATATGGAAGACATCATGCTGTTACAGAGCAGCTCTCCTCACCAAGCACTAATAACAGTGTGGCTATGGGTTTAATAAAAAGGAATGGAACGAATTATGGCCCCATCCCAGCCAGGGCCATCATGTACTGCAGCGCATTAGCGTGACCTAAGCAGCCAGTCCAGACCAGCAGAGACTGGGAGGGATGAGGGGGGGGATGTAAATGGGATGGGCCAAGTTCCCCAGCAATAACCAGTAAGGCTCTATGGGTTCGATGCTGTGGTGGAGAGAGGGGGAACACACAGAGAGATATGTAGAGAGAGTAAGCCTGTGGGCAGCACAGAGACAGGCTCTGCCAGGGGTAATGAAACATCAACAGCATTTTCACAAAGGATGTTAAGCCGAGTCTTGATTAAAATGGAAGTCAGAGTATGTCATGCTCAGCTAAATAAGTGAGTCGCATGGAGTCTCTGGTGATTAAATAGTGTAGAACCCACTGAGAATGAGAGGAAGATGTAGAGCTGCAGGAATGTAAAACTGGAGACAAGACATATTAAACTGAAGGCGGAGTTGATTGACTTGCTGAATAAGTGATTGATCAAGAGTGACTTTAAATAATAATAGTCAAAAAGAAGAAAAGAACGGGATCTACTTGCTTTCATTTAAAATCTCATAGAGTAGTGGTTCTCAAAGAGGATGCAATAAAAATGAAAGGGGTCACAAGATAAGGATGGAAAAGCAAAAAATATTACTTTTCTATAATCTTGGCTATTTGTTTAAAAACCAAAACATGGACAGTTTAATCTTTTTATGCCTTTTTTAAATTATTCAAATTTAACTTAAAAGAGAAATCACTTGGTTAAAGGTGCCCTGGGAAGTTTTAAGTAAATGTTCAAAAGTTTACATTTAGTGTTACTAATCATAATGCCTTGAGTGTATCCTTGAGGACTGAAAAAAACGTGTTGAGTGTATTTGTATTATAAAATATATATATAAAATTATAAATCATTTCTAAACATGATTTTTGAAATACTTTAAATCCTGCTTTGTTTACACCCATATTGCGGTACTTCTGGTCAAACACTCCACAGGGTACCTTTATTATATACCATGCTAAACATGTAGATATTGCTTTGTTTTAAAGGGAAACACAAGCCTTAAATATTGGGAACCACTGCTTGAGGGTACTACGTCGCCATGGGCTAAGTTCATATACAAGTAGGGTAAGCACTTACAAATCTCTTCTTGCAATTTTCTTCTGACTAAATCAAAAGCAGCAGACCACTTACACCCACAAGTGGGACAGGGACACACATATTCACATCTTTAAAAGTATTATCTGAAGTCACATGTCAGCAGGACAGGCACTCACAAAGTTCTTCTACAATTCTTCTTTTTATTAAATCACTAGCAACAGGTCACTTGCACACATACAGTAAGTGGACTGTTGCTAATGATTTAATACAAAAGTAAAATGCATAAAGAAAATTTGCGAGTGCTCGCCCCTACTTATTTGTGAATTAAAATAATATTCAATGACATCTGGATATAAATTCTGCATATACCAGTTTGGCAGCCCACAAGTGACAAAATAACAGAAACACCTCATAATATAATACAATAACCATGCAGTAAATACCAGTTAAGACATTGTAGTTTGTGGTGTTCACATACAAATTGCATTTAATTTAGTGTAGGTAAAATCATCCTTTTATTTTATTTGACACAATTGTCTTTGCCAATTTGCCTCACCCTGACATTTCACCTCTCATGGGGGTCTCAACCCCACCACAGAGACCACCTCGGAGTGTCACCCCACCACCTTAATGACCGTATTGCCTCTTGTCTATTTATGTAAATGTGAAAAGTCAATCAAGCTTGATTAAGAGAATGACAGAGCGGATGAAGACATGAACGGAGCAGTTGGCAGTGAAAGTGGGTGCTAGTGCTTCCTGGGTGGGCAGACCTGGCCTTAACCCCGGGCTCAGTATGCAGTGACACGTCTGTCCTTAGATTGGCTGCCAGCGCAGGAGATGACAGGTTAGTTCAGACCTACAACAATGCAGGGAATCCTAATGGCTCCATCATGACAAGTGCACTGCCTGTTATGTTGTATATTCTCTGAATTTGACCTGTATGTCACCATTTCAATCTCTGCCGGAGATTCAAGGCGGCAGGCTTATATTTGGCCGGGGACTGTCTGGGCTATTTTGGAGCTCAAATGCAACAATTTTGCTACTTTCTCCTTCTCCGTCACCCTTTCACTGTGTTTGGTCACTTGATACAGACCTCCATGCCAGCTCATCGTCTCTGTCTGTCTTTAAAATGGGTCTGTTTCATTGAACCTACACAGACGTCTGTTATAGTTGGATTAGAAGACACCAGCTCGCCTGATTTGCTTTCCCACTCTCTTTTTGGGACATTTATTTTGACCTCTAAGTCGTTTTCCCCTTCACTGTCGGTGACGTTACACTCTGGACCACCAGAGTTGGACTTCTGGTATTTCACTCTGGCCTTGGGATTACATACAGTATATGTAGGAATAATTACAACTAGAAAGATTTTCACTCAAAGCGTTCATTGCTGCTCAGTCCTGCTATTGCACACTGTTGTGATGAGAAAATGATACAGAAAATGTTAAGGAATAGTCGCAGATTGTTGTATACAACTGAACATTAGTGACTTGAAAGCTTATTCTTCTTTAACAGATTATTCGGGAAATGTCCCTGCTTGTTTATTTTTCAATAACAACTGATATATGTGTAAATGGGGAATCATGTGCCATGCAGTCCTGATATTAACAGCACAGTCGCTGTATAATTGATTTCCTTTAGGCTTCATGACTACTCCAGTGTGTCAGACTAATCAGCCCCAGTGAGCTGCAGCCTGGAAAGTAGCTGCTCTGAATGCATGTCTTGGCATGTCAAGTTGGCTAAAGATACATTTGTGTTGTAAAAAGATATATTAACTCAGACACACATATGCACGCATTGGCGGTTGCAGAGCTACCACATACACACAGACATAAAATCACATACATCTGCTCCCCATCCTTGTAATTGTGGCTCCGTCAATATCATATTACCTGTTCCTTTAGCTGCCTATTGATCACGCCTGCAGCGGCTGCTCATGTGCTGGTTACGATGTGCTCTATTACCTGTGTTAGTGTCAGCCTCTCAGATTGGGGTGGTGGGATTGAGTCTGCATCATGGGAGGGCTGGGGCGGTGGGGGTTGATGATTTAGCCAGCCTACACATTGATCTCTGGGAATGTGAAGTGTCTTTTGGTACAGATGGACGCCTTATGGCATTTGGAGCATGTTATGGTGGCCTGTATAGGATGTATGGATTAGGTTTTGACCGGTATGGATTTCTAAAGGCTCATACTAAAAAGAGATGGCTTTGTGTGGAAGGTGGCATTCAATTCTAACAATTATTATATTTTAAAATGACCATTACAATACTGAAAACAACGCAGATTACAGCTGTGTCTGAAATCCCCCCCTTGCTCACTAATCCACTATCCAAACCATGTGAAACTCTCAATACAGTTTAGGGAGCAGTAAATTAGGGTTTTGTTAATTATCACAATTATTTTGTATTGTCACTGGCAGGACAAGAATAAGAATTACATTATAGGGTTTAAGTAAAACCCTAAAGAGTTCGTCATTTTAGTTTAGACTGTATGCTAGCATTTGCGAATTTGCCCAAAACAAAAAGTATACGCTGATGGGAATGTCACTAAATCTGATTTGGTACTACATTAAAAGTTAAGGGATAACCAAAGTTATTACAATGCATCTAGCAGGAGGCATACATGTCTGTACCAAATTCCATGGCAAACCATCCAATAGTTGAGACATCTCACTAAAAAACACAAATGTAAACCTCACGGTGGCACTAGAGAAAAAGTCAGGGGATCACCAAAGTCAATAGGATTCATCCTCTGGGGACCAAGAATGTCTGTTCAAAATTCCATTGCAATCCATCAGATAACAGCTGAGATATATATCAACTGACTGATATTGCCATTCCTAGAGCCATGCTGCTAGCGCTGCTAAAAAACTTGTACATGCTAACGGCACTACATTTTATTATGGTTTCAGGGCACTATATATGACAGTATTCCAACACTCAACTAAAATGTTGGGGAGTACATATGGGGCACTAGATAGCAAGGAGAGAGTGACTTCAGAGGAGCAACCTATTTCATAGTTTGTAAGACTGAACAGCCCACTGAAACCAAACATTTCCCACTAAACATTTTAGATTACTCTGTCACATCCTGACCGAATGAGGACTTCATGACTTCTTCCAAACAGCTGAAAAATAAAATCTTAACCACTATCATATCAGTGAGGAATGACAGTCACTTGCCAATATCAAATTTGTATTGAAAGGTCTAACATATGTCAGGTCTTGTGTTTTTTTCCAGACCAGACTTCAAGATATATAACATATCTTATAGTATGAAAATTAACCTTAATTGTGGAACATGTGCAGCGGTATCAGTGCCTAGTGTTGTGGGCCTACTGATGAATTATACCCGAGTTGACCATCAGTAACAGCAGTCATTTTTAATGAAAAAATAATATCAGTAGTAATGTTTGTCTTTCCAACCTTTTCTTATTTGCTAAGTGCTACTTAAAGTCATTAGGCTTAATGGCAGAAAATATGGCAATTTAATTTTTCTCTTTGTTAATTTCTTGTTTGTCTTATTCCTCAAACCAAAGGATGTCCCCAGAGTGACACCAATAACAACACTGCAGTGTACGGCCATTATGGCTGGAAACAATGTGATATTTTCGAGTAGATGAATAGTAATTAGGTCTATATTGTCAGTGCATTCATATTCTTTTTTAATAATTTAAATAGTGAATGATGACCACATCTGTTTGTAGTTATAGTTGGTGATTTTCTATCTCGGCTTGTGTGTTTCTTATTGTGAAGGGAAGGGAAAAGAAAGACGGAAAGTGTGTGTGTGGCCAAACATTTCTATTTTTCTTGGGACCTCTCGTCTCATTTCTCTCCCCGGTGTTGAAGGCCTGACCTGGACACTGGACTCATTCCCCCTTTCTCCATCCTTGTCTTATCGCCCTCATCCCATCTTTTTGCTCTTCCTCTCTTTCTCAGTTTACCCGTTTGTGCTGTCTGAATCTGCAAAAATCTGTCTCTTTCTCTCTATCTCGGTTTCTCTTCGCCATCTCTGCAGCAAAACTAATGTTTGTAAATCGTAGGCTGGTGTGTGTGTGTGTCTGTGTTTTCTCGTGTGTGTGTGTGACATGCTTCTTATTGAACACTGACAATACATCTCTGACTTCCTTGCAGCCTCTGAGTAAAGCACTCTGATATTAAATAATGAGACTCGGGGAGGTGATCTGGTCCCCTGTCAGGCCCCCGAGGGATGAGATGTGATATTGTTCCCATCTCTGGCTCCAAAATGGGAATTAACTTCAGCTTGGCTCCCAGCAGTACACAGGAAGAGGACACTGTCTTCTATGTGCTCGGGAAATCACTGGAGATAATAAAGCTTCATGATCTTTTCTCATACTGACGGATAATATTTACTCTGACTGAGCTACTCACATTTAGTGAGTCAACATAAGAAGCCCTACACTTTGACTAATATGGGATTTTGAAAAGTAAAATAAAACTAAT